>NW_028261393.1:5666349-5918849 GCF_051295495.1 Thamnophis sirtalis
TTGTTAGAAAAGTTTTAAGGACGTAAGAAAGAGTCCTATCAAATCAGCCCGAAGGGTCCCTAAAATCCCGCAATTAAAAATAATATCAACACTATGATTTTTGAGAAGCCTATAAGCAGAAAGTCACACCTTGAAGGTCTCCACTATATAGCTAGCATGAACCTTCCCCCCCCAAAAAAAGGCATTTATCAGCCTCCCATTCAAGAGGAACACAAAACTAAGCATAGTTTATCTAGAACAGGGGTTGGCAACCTTAAACACTCAAAGGGCCATTTGGACCCGTTTACCACAGAAAAGAAAACGCCGGGAGCCACAAAACTCTTCCCATGCCGATTTCCTGAGCGCCCACAGAACTAGCATTTGTATTTGAATTAAAGGTTCTTTTTTCCTTCTGAAGCTTTTCTTTTCTTGGATTTATCCCTAGTTGGCCTACTGGGAGGGTCGAAAAGCTCAATAAATTGTGTGCTATTGGGTGTCGCACATTGGCAGTTATGACACACATATTGAGCGACAGGGAGCCACAGCAGAGGGATGAAAGAACCACATGCGGCTCCGGAGCCTTTGCTGACCCTTGATTTAAAAGGATCCAAGGATTGCCTCTCTTATTTTTAATAAGCAAACTAAGTCGGTGGCCATCTCTCGCATCTTGTACGCATGGCCATTTGTGGGAAGGGGCAACTGACCCTCTGAACCTCACAACTTCACTGATCCCACGGCACGAATCCTGCCATTTCCATCATGTGTGTGATGGTATCCTAATATATGTGGTTAATACTGGTTCACGGTTAATACGTCCATGGAAATCACTTCCTTGGCTTATATAGGCAATGTGTGATCAAATCCTTCCCTTTAATTAATCAACTTGAAACCCTCTCATTTAGATTGATTGGATCAGCCCATTTTCTAATATTCTGAGAAGAGGAGAACATCTTTTCTGCATCCAGATTCCCCACGCATCACTGCACGCATCTTTAATCAGGTCTCTTCCTTAAACAAGTGACAAATAAAAAACAACTTTCCTAAGCAAAAAAAAAAATATTTTTTTGCTTCAGGCCCTGAACAACTCTCTGGTGGATTTGTTAATACGGAGACTTACTTCTCAAATCTGTTTAATCATGATTTGCCAAATAAACCAGAACCAGATTCAAAACAATACACGGTCATAATATTGTGGTTTAGAAACACATAGATACACCAACATCAAGGAAAGTGCCTTAATGGGATGAATGGACCCCAGAAAGATTCCCAAGAGGTACAAAAAAAAATGGATAAGGGAAGTGGGAATACATAGACAGCAATCAAGTGCGGGGAGAGTTATTCTCCTAGGCCAGGAGGGGAAAAAAAGTTGTAATCTGGTGCTTTGGAACAAAAGTTTTGCAACGTGAATTCGCTTTTTCTTTTCCTCCTAAAGCTTTCCAGATATATTAAGGGATGGAGGGGGGGATGAAGTGAAGCCATAAAACAACACACTCCCACCCACCCTTCCCCAAACATAGCTAGTAGCTTATGTTGATTTGCTGAAGAAGAGTAAGGAGGACTGTGGGAGAGGTTTGGGGGGGGGGGCAATAAAGAAGATAAGGATCTAAGAATTGCAAAAGAGCAAAGGCCCCCCGAGGTGGCAAAAAAGAAGGTTTTTGAGGTGTGGGGGGAGAGATTTGAATGAGGACTGCTCCAGCAAAACATTAGGCCCAGAAGCCTAAATCCAACAGCCCGTTTCAAGCATCCCTTTTGAACCTTCACAGGGGACCTAATTTATAAACCCACCCACCCCAATCACAGTCTTGGAGTCTTCAACCTTTCTGACGACCGAGGTAGGCCAGTCAGAGGATGGAGGCCCAGTTCAGGCTGGCAGTGTGGCACGGAGGCCCCAGAAGAGGCTGGCTAGAGCTTAGGCCAAAAGGGGGGGTGGAGAGGGGGAGAAAAGAGAATGGCTCCTTGGCCTTGATGATGGTGGAGCCGGAAGGCAGGCCAGGTGATGCAAGGGAGAGGAGAGCTAAGGAGTCCTTAGGGTGGAAAACGCCACCAAGCAGCTCCTTTTTCCGAGGCTGAGCCTTATGGCTCAAGGATGCCCATTCGCAGCGGCTGGCAAGATGAGGAGGGGATGGGGAAAGCGAAGCATGGAGGGGGGGGGGGATGGCGCAAGAGGGTGGCCAGGCCGAATGGCATCTGCCAGGCTCCCCTTCCACCCTGCCTTTCTCTCCTCTCTGCAAGAAATCATTTCGCCCACTGCCACCCACACACCCCTCCCTCCCTCCGAGCGGGCCAGGGATTTTTCCCTCATCCAGAATCACTTCCTAAATCTGCCCCCCCCCCATTTCCACAAGGAGGAAGTCAACCCTCACTTCCTTCCCATCGCCCCCCCTCCCTCAACCCTACAAGCAAAACCTCCCTTAGTCAAGGCTGCACCTGTACAGTCTTTTCACATCAATCCAAGCCCAGACTGCTTCCCCATCCTTCAACACCCCCCCCCAAAATAAAGCAAAAGTATTCCAGACTTACGGAATCCGTGAACTGCGCCACCCCCCCACCCAGCCTCCTTCTCCTTGCAACTCCTTTCTCGGATGGGGGGTGGAGGGGGTGGAGCGGGGGGGGGGGAAGAAGCCCCCTTTCCTTCGCAGCTGGATTCGGAGAGGGGGGGGAGGGAGAAGCCAAGCGGTCCCGCCTTGCCTCCGTCTTCTTTTGGGGAGGGGTTTTTTTTTTTTACCGGGAGGGGGGGGTTGTGCTTTCCGTGGGAGAGAAAGCCGTAACGGGCCCCCCCTCCCCCTCCCCAGCCAGCACACTCACTCACTCACTCCGTGGCGCGCGCGCGCGCAGGCAAGACACACGCGCGAGGGCCCACGCGCGCGGGGGCGCGCGGCCGCATCCGTGCAATTCCTTCTCTTCAATGGAGAATCCACGAAGAACTCCCGGCTTTTTCCTCCATCTGGAAAAGTCCCCCCCCCGACGCCGCAAGGCTGGTGGGGGCGGGGGGGGGTGTAAAAGGGGGTGCTGGAGAGGAGGGGAGGGAGCCTTGGATCGGTTGCCGGCGGCTTTCGGATCTTTCCTTCTAGCCTCTTCCCCTCCAGGCCCGCTTAAGAAGGGCCAAAGTCCGTGGGGCGAAGCGAGTTCGGGGAGGGGGGGGGAGGCGGTCGGGAAGGCGGAGAGAGAGTAGAGGGGGGGGCTGATCAGATGTCCACGGAGTCAAAGCGCCAGAAGCCCCCTCCGGTCCAGGGGGGGGAGAACTGTCCGTACAAAAGGAAACTCCCCATGTCCGACGGTCCAGAATGCTGCATCGCCTCCTTTTTCCTGGGGGGGCACCGGCAGACGCCCCCCCCCGCCGCCGCCTCCTCTCCCCTTGCCCTGAATTCAAGGCGGTCGCCTTTTCTCCCCCCCCCTCTTTTTTTTTTCTCTCTCTCTCTCCTGCTGCTGGCGAGAGCAAATGTTGATCTTCTGCAAATTGGGTGGGGAGCGACGCAGCGCCCCCTCCTCGCCCTGCTCTCTCTCTCTTTCTTTCTTTTCCCTCCTTCCTTCTCTCTCTCTCTCTCTCTCTCTCTTTTCCTCCGCTCCGCCGGCCCAGGTCCTTCCTTCCTTTCGGCGGCTTGGCAAGCCGAATGGCGAAGCTGTTTAATCCGCGGCGGCTCCCACGTCGGGCTCGCCCGGAGCGGCTGGCGGGAAGGAAGGAAGGAAGGAAGGAAGGAAGGAAGGAAGGAAGGAAGGACGGGAGGTTGATGTGGCTCCGGTCGCCCCTCCTCCCCCTGCCTGGTCCTACCCCCCCATCTCCGACCCGGGCGGGGGAGGACGGAGGCTGGGAAGACGACGGGCTGCCAAAACCGCAGCAGCCCCGGCGCTCCTCGCTTTCCGACGCCCCGCCAGCAGCATCCCCGGCCAGCTGCGCCCCCGGGGAGAGGCAGGGAAAAGGGGATCGGGGCGCGCGAGCGGCGGAGGGGGGAGGCGAGGGAGGGTCCCTGCCGGGGAAAGGAAAGGGGGGGGGAGGCCGGCTTGCAATAGGCGTTGGCCGGCGGCAGCCTTGCTCTTTTGCATCCGGCTCCCGCGGCGGGGCGGGGCGGGGGCGAAGGGGGGGAGCGCGGCGGTGGCGGCGGCGGCCGGAGGGCAGGCGGGGAGGGCGAGGCGAGGCGAGGAGCGCATTGGCATGCGTTGCGGTGCTTCGCCGGCGCGCACAGAATCCTGATGAGCCGCCGCCGGGCCGCTGCAATCCGGAGTCACTCCGGCGGGACTCCCCGAGAGCGGCTCGGGCTTGGGGCCAAGCAGCCACCTGTCGGCTGGCCTTCCCCGAAGAGCGGCGAGCAAAGAGCGCTTTAGACTTTATATACCGCTTGTGAGGGCCGACCGAGAGGATTCTTCAGCGCTGGAACAAGACTAGCATGCCCCCCCTTCTCTCTCTCTCTCTCTCTCACTCACTCACTCACTCACTCACTCTCTCTCTCTCTCTCTCTCTCTCACACACACACACACAGGTTTCTGTTTTGCCTTGGCTTTTTCTTTTAAATAAAGTTTATTTTTTTTATTTTCCTTTTTGAGCTCCAGGCTTTTGCCATGCCGTTTCATCCCCATTCCTGACCTGAAAGGCAAGATAAAATATATACATAAACCAAATGGAACTGAACTTGCAAACTTAAAATCAAGAAGGAATGAAATTAAAATCCAATAAATGACATCGATAACTGTTTGGAAACTCGAGTTAGGTCAAACAAGGCCGCAAGGCGGTTCTGCTCTACACACAACAGTATGGAGTATGAAGTGCATGTCCAATATTGTTTTTCTTTTTAAAAATTGGGTTTTGTAATTTTTTTAAAAAAATTCCCCTTCATGGGCCCTCTTTGGCTTCCATGGGCCCCGGAACAATGTACCGGCTGCACCCCCCTCCCTTCAGCCTTGACCGCTTTTCAGGCCTCGCTAAGCGATTGGTAGAGTCAACCTGCTGTCCTCCCCCCCGCTCCCCCCCCCCGCAATGATCTGGGTCCTCGTTTGACCCACCTCGGAAGGATGGGATGAAAGTTTGGCCCCTAGGGATTCTCAGTCACCCAGGCCATGATCGTCCCACCAAAAAGCACCTTAGGAGCAGGAGAATGGATTTCCAGAAGGAAAAAATACAGACTACAGGAACCAGAATCTCTCAGGTGACCCTTGAGGACACAGATAAACCTCCAAGTGGCCTCAATGACCCTCTAAAAAGGATGCAAATGACCAGCTGCCTGCAAGGAGGATAAATCCTTCCATTCCCCACTATCCTGTCAGAACTGAACAAGCTCCTGGGATGGGAAGTGAAAACGTCTTCAAAAGAAAAAAAAACTAGAAAATCCAATTGCCTCCTTGAAAAAGCACCTTTGGAAAGTTGGGCCCGTTTCTAGGGAAGGATCGTGGGGGTGGAGAGAGAGAGAGAGAGAGAGAGAAGGGGCTGGAAGCAGAGCGTGCCTCTGAGCATGTGCAAAGCTTCCCGGCATGGCTTTGTAGAAGTGCCTTGGCAGGCTCTGTGGGAAATCTGCAAGATTAAAGAGCGGGAGAGAAATGAATTAGGGTTCCCCCGGGGTGGGGTGGGAAGCCAGGGTGCCCTCTAAATGCTGAACTACAGCTCCCAGCAGCCCCAAGCAATATGACCGATGGTGAGGGATGCTGGAAACTCTTCCTCACCTGATAGTCTAAATGGGGGTTTCTTTATTCTCAATCCCACCAGCTTTAAGATGGGTGGGCTTCAACTCCCAGAACTCCTCTCTCTCCCAGACTCTGCATCTGAAAACCCGCCGAAACCATAAACGCCACGAAAGCCCCACTAAATAAAAACATTTTGCAGATTCTTGAAAAGAGCGCATAACGAAAACCCATCTGACTTCAGGGCACGAGAATGGCCCTAGCTGAAAAGGCCTGGAATCCTGGTTCTTCATAAGCAGTGTTATGGTGACCCTGGTTGCATGCAATGTAACAGCCAAGAGACAATACCTTCTCCAAGGCCAAGGCTTGCTGAAGACATGGGACAGGGGTGTCAAACTCGATTTCATTGAGGGCCGCAAGCAGCATTGTGGTTGACCTCGGAGGGCCATGATCGACGTGGCCAGCTCAATGTCACTCATATCGGGGGCGCCTATGGCAGCCCAAGCACTCCCCTAGTGAAAATGGGCTCCCAAGTTTGTTTCCGGCTGTGACGGCCTCCTGCAACCCTCTGCCAGCAAAAAATGGAGCTCAGGAGAGCTGCCCAGGGCCCTCCCAAGCTCCGTTTCCAGCTGTGGAACCTTTAAATTACCCATCATTTTCGTTGGTCCAGTCACGGCCCTTAATTGGCTGTTTTACATCGGCTGAAATAAAAAGCCAGCTCTGGTAAGCGAAAGGGAAATTATCTTCCACAAAGAAAACGAGGCGGGCAGAAAAGCTCCCAAGCTCCGTTTCCAGCTGTGACAGCCTCCTGCAATCCTCTGCCAGCAAAAAGAAATGAATTAGGGTTCATTGGTATTGGTATTGGACCTGGGTACTTGAGAGACCGCCTGCTGCCAATTACCTCCCAAAGGCCCATTAGATCCCACAGGTTAGGCCTCCTCCGGGTTCCATCTACTGGCCAATGTCACCTGGCTACTAGCCGGGGGAGGGCCTTTTCTGTGGCTGCTCCGGCCCTTTGGAACGAACTCCCCGCAGAGATTCGGACCCTCACTTCTCTCCAGGCCTTCCGTAAAGCCGTTAAAACCTGGCTGTGCCGGCAGGCCTGGGGTTGATGAGTTCCCTTCCCCTCTCGAATCGTGTGACTGTTGATTGCCTTTTAAATTCCCTTCTTTGTTGTATTTCCTATGTGTTTACCTTCCCCCCCCCCTTGGGTTTGTTAGCCGCCCTGAGTCCCTCAGGGAATAGGGCGGCATATAAATAAAATAGCAATAGCAATAGCAATAGCAGTTAGACTTATATACCGCTTCATAGGGCTTTCAGCCCTCTCTAAGCGGTTTACAGAGTCAGCATATTGCCCCCAACAACAATCTGGGTCCTTCAAACCTTCAAAAACAGAACTGCATAAAAAAACAAAAACAGAGGCATCGCGGGCCGGACCTTCATTGTTTCTAGGTGGTCCCATAAGCCCCCGCGGCCAAATCCAGCCCCTGACATGGGAGATTAAAACCCACATCGGAAATGGTCAGATTCAGTTATGAAGCCTTTTTTGGCTGTTAAGGTTTACACCAGTTTTTGCTAACTCCGTGGTCCAAATGAAGTATGCAATTGAATGTCTCCTGGGGCCTGGCAAATAGCCTGCTCCATCACTTTATGCTCCAAGGCCTCTCAGTGTACTATTAGAAAAAAAACATTTAGTTCGGTGGCTTTGGGCCCTGATCACAGCGGGATTCTGCTTGGGCTTTCTGTGTGTCTGCTTTATAAATTGCTACTTGGCTAATCATAATGAGAGGGATCCAGTTACCCCCTCAACCACCCATTGCATCGTGCACAGCCTAACTACATATTATGGGAGTGACGGGTTCAAACGGCAAGAGAATTAGAGGCGGCAAAAGTGGAAATTTAGCCAACGTTGACCATGGGTTTTTAATCAGGTGGGTTTATATCTAGGGCTGCTTTTACAATTTTAACCTCTTGCAATCCACCCAGGGGATTTTGAGCCGGGCAAGGTATAAAACCTGTAAAACCACTAAGAGCCAGGGGCTGTGATCTATGGACTGTTTGATCGTTATCCTTTGTGATCTTAGATAAGCCATTGGTGGACATGACCCCTGTCTTTCCTGACTGGTTAAAGCAGTGTTTCTCAACCTTGGCAACTTGAAGATGTCTGGACTTCAACTCCCAGAATTCCCCAGCCAGCATTCGCTGGCTGGGGAATTCTGGGAGTTGAAGTCCGGACACCTTCAAGTTGCCAAGGTTGAGAAACACTGGGTTAAAAGGATGGGACAAGAAGATGGGTCTAGGCTGGGGATCTCCAGACTTGGCAACTAGTGGGCTTCAGTTCCCAGATTCCCCCTGCCAGCATTTGTTGTTTTTGCTGTTCACTGCAAAGTCGTGTCCGACCCATCGCAACCCCATGGACAACGTTCCTCCAGGCCTTCCTGTCCCCTATCATCCTCTGGAGTCCATTTAAGCACACACTTATTGCTTCGGTGACTCCATCCAGCCACCTCCTTCTCTGTTGTCCCCTTCCTCTTCTGCCCTCAGTCTTTCCCAGCATGAGGCTCTTCTCCAGGGAGTCCTTCTTCCTTCTCATTAGGTGGCCAAAGTCTTTTGAGTTTCCTCTTCAGGATCTGGCCTTCTAAAGAGCAGTCAGGGTTGATCTCCTCTAGGACTGACCGGTTGGATCGCTTTGCAGTCCAAGGGACTTAATACAGGAGTCTCCTCCAGCACCGGAGTTCAAAGGCCTCCATTCTTTGGCGCTCAGCCTTCCTTATGGTCCAACTTGGTCCACAGCCATCCATTGCAACTGGGAAAACCATAGCCTTGACTGTTGTGGCCCAGCAGGAGCCGTTGGAGCTGCCACCAGACTCCGACAGCGAGGGGCCCTATGAGTCGGCTCTGGAGGATGTGGAGGACCCTGGACAGGGTTCCGACTCCGAGCAGGGCGCAGAGTGACTGGCTGGCCACCAGGTGGCGCCTGAGCCTTGGACCAGTGGGGAGGAGAGAAGGGAGAGTGATCCAGAAGCCAGCAGTGAGTTGTTCCTGGATGCACACCATCGAAGAGCTACGAGGTGTCAGGAACAATTACGCAATTACAGGAGGTGATTGCACTCAGCTGGTGGTCATTAGGCTCCTCTCCAGACTATAAAAGCTACTTGTGCACACGGCCCTCTTTGTAGAAGTCAGCGCAGGATTGAATGTCGGAGGACAGTTCTGTGAGCTTGGCAGGCTGGATTGCTGCCAAGCCTTATCTGTGTTTATTGCTGCCTGAGTTTGTCTGAGTTGCTGCCAAGGTCCTTATCTGTTTGTTTGCTTGACTTTCAACCACTGAGGTTTTGGTGTTTTGCTAATTAAAGGACATTCCAGTTAAGTTTGTCTCGGCATTCATTACGGGACGGAGGAGGGGGTCAGAACACTTGACTATACACACTTTCTGCCAGCATGCTGTTGGGGAATTCTGGTACTTGAAGTCCACAAGTTGTCAGTGAGATCTACACCATCCTAAAGGTCCATCCTAACATGCTCTTCCTGGTTAACTATCATCCTATAGCTAATGTCTCATTTCTGAGAAATATTAGGGGGTGGGGGAATGTGGTAGAGTGATAATTAAAACAAGAGAAGAAGACTATCTGGACCTACTGTGATCAGGTTTCTGAGCCAGTTCTAACTCCACTGGCCTCATGGATGGTCTTTGATGGGACTTCGAAGGAACATTGCTATCTCTGTTCTACTGGATCCTCTGGGGGCCTTGAGGCTATCATTCACAGCATCCTTCTGATCCAGATTTGAACACTGAGAGGACATGGTGCTGAGTTACGGCAGTTCGGCTACTTCCTTTGTGGACCAACCCAAGCAGTGATTACCGGAGGAAAGACATCTGTCCCTCAGGCGTTGCTTCATGGGGTGGTCCACAGCTCGCTTCTCCTTCTCTTTTACACTCCTTAATGTTCTGCGTGAAGCAACTGGGAGAGGTCATCCACCAGTTCAGTGAGATTCAAGATGCCATCTATCAAACTGTCTGCCCTGGAGAGATGCTGCCCACGCAGCCTCAGCAAATCCCGAATGCCCGCTGAAAATCCACCCACAAGAAATGAAATACAGAATCCAGAAGAACAGAGTTGGAAGGAACCTTGGAGATCTTCTCGTCCAACCCCTTGCTCGGGCAGGGAACCCTATACCATTTCGGGACAAATGGTTGTCCAGCTGCTTCTTAAAAGCCTCCAGTGATGGAGCTCTCATGGAGGCAAGTCCATTCCACTGATTAATTGTTCGGACTGTCAATAGATTTCTTCTTAGTTCTAAGTTGCTTCTCTCCTTGGTTAGTTTCCACCCATTGCTTCTTGTCCTGCCCTCAGGTGCCTTGGGAAATAGTTTGACTCCCTCTTCTTTGTGGCAACCCCTGAGATATTGGAAGACTGCTCTCATGTCTCCCCTAGTCCTTCTTTCTATTAAACTAGACATTCCCAGTTCCTGCAACCGTTCTTCATATGTTTTAGTCTCTAGTCCCCTAATCCTCTTGGTTGCTCTTCTCTGCACTCTTTCTAGAGTTTCCACATCTTTTTTACATTGTGGCAATCAAAGATGGATGCAACATTCCAAGTGTGGCTTTACCAAGGCATTATAAAAAGGTAAAGGTTCCCCTCGCACATATGTGCTAATTGTTCCTGACTTTAGGGGGTGGTGCTCAGCTCCGTTTCAAAGAAGAGCCAGCGTTGTCCAAAGATATCTCCATGCTCATGTGGCTGGCATGACTAAACTCCGAAGCCGTTCCCTTCCCACCAAAGGTGGTTCCTATTTTTTTCTACTTGCATGTTTACGTGCTTTCGAACTGCTAGGTTGGCAGGAGCTGGGACAAGTCACCAGAGCTCACTCCATTACGCGGCGCACGGGATTCGAACCGCCAAACCGCCGACCTTTCTGATCGACAAGCTCAGCGTCTTAGCCACTGAGCCACCACCTCCCCTTTATAAAATGGCATCAATATTTCACGTGATCTTGATTCTATTCACGTGATTTGGGGTCTGTTCCCATTATCTTGATTCTATGGAAACGGGGCCCAAATCAGGCACATACACCCCTTTTCCCCCTTCTTTGCAACAGCCTCCCTTCAAAGGCAAAGGTGTGTCCCTCCCTCCCTGCCTGCCTGCGTCACACGGCCCTCAAAGGCTGTTAAAAACAGCTGTCCAGGAGGCCTCTGAGAGTTGTCTGCCTCACACTTGTTGGTGCCAAGCCTAAGTGTTATTATTTCTATTGCATAAAGTTATGCTTTGGGTTTACGGCCGGTTGCTTTGGCTCTGGCGCCTAGGATCCTTGAGATAAAGGGTAAATAAATAAATCGGGGGGACCCCCAGTGTGGTCCTTGTCACGAAGATGGGATGTTTACTCATAAGTGTGCTGTTCAAACAAATGACTAATAGAACAAATAGCAAAGTAATTTGAAAATCCTCCCCTTGTTCAAGGCTTTTTATATGCCACGAGAGGAGCAGGTATTTATATTTGTATTTTATTGGTCTTGTATGCCGCCCACTCCCGAAGGACTCCGGGCAGCTTACAATAAACAAAGGAAGGGGATAAATAGACAAATAGACAAACAACAATTTAAAATACACAACATTCATAGTTACAGTGGGGCTGGCTATTTCAACAGCCCCCACCAGCCTGCCGGAGCAGCCAGGACTTGGTGGCTTTGCGGAAGGCCAGGAGAGTAGTAAGGGTCCGGATCTCCACGGGGAGCTCGTTCCAGAGGGCTGGAGCTGCAACAGAGAAGGCTCTCCCCCGGGGAGTCGTCAGCCGACATTGGCTGGCAGATGGGATCCGGAGGAGGCCTAGTCTGTGCGATCTGATCGGTCTATGGGAGGTAATTGGCAGGAGGCGGTCTCTCAGGTACCCAGGTCCGATGCCATGTAGGGCTTTATAAGTAACGACTAGCACCTTGAAGCGAGTCCGGAGACTAATGGGTAGCCAGTGCAGCTCGCGGAGGATAGGTGTAATATGGGTGTACCTGGGTGCACCCACGATCGCTGCGTTCTGGACTAGCTGAAGTCTTCGAACCTTCTTCAAGGGCAGCCCCATGTAGAGCGCGCTACAGTAATCCAGTCTTGAGGTCACAAGGGCGTGAGTGACTGTCTGAAGGGCCTCCCGATCCAGGTAGGGTCGCAATTGGTGCACCAGGCGAACCTGGGCAAAGGTCCCCCTGGTCACAGCCGACAGGTAAGGAAATGGGTTAGTTCAAAGGTTAGCAAAACATGGCTTTTGAGATTTAATTAGCCGGGTTGCTGAAGGGGCAGGTGACAAAGGAATTGAATTTGAAGCCAAATTGTAGCTTTGGGTTGAACTGTGGGGTCCTTGGCTCTCTCTGAGCTTGGTGGTTTCCTGCAAACGCTTCGTTACCAAATGTTGTGGCCAGCCAGCAGCCAGTGGAGCTGCCAGCAGAGTAGGACAGTGAGGAGGTTGGGGAGGAACATGGGCCAATCCTGGAGGCTGGGGAAGACTCGGACGAGGGCTCTGCGTTGGAGGCAGAGACGGGATCAAGGCCATCTGGCAGTGATCAGGTGCCTTCAGAGCTAGACGGCAGTGAGGCAGAGGAACAGCTGGAGCCTGTTCCCAGTGTGATCATGCGCAGAGCTGCTAGAAGAACAGCTAAGGAATCAGGGTCGACTTGGGAGTAAAGCCACAGGTGGACAGTGAATGGCCCCTCCCATAAGATACAAAAGAGGAGCAAAAGGGGAGGGGGCTTTTGCAGGAAACAATTCGTTCGCTTCAGGAGTGTGAAGATCTGTCTGTGAATCTCAAGGACTCTGTGCAAAGTCTTTCCTTGCATAGCGCCTCATTTGTAAAATATTTACATGGCAGCTTTCCAAGCTAGATAAGGTCTGTGGTCATAAATCCACCTTTGAAAGACTGTTTACCAGGCCTTTGTTGAATGTGAATGAGAGGAATTCACATTCGTTTAATAAAAGGGGTTCTGTCAGGACCAGGAATCTGCTTCATGCTTTCTGGGGAAGACTAGGTCGGAACACCAAATTAAATGACATCATCAGTTCTGATGATGTTACCGAGTTTGGTAACGAAACGTCTACAGGAAAACCACCGAGCTCAGAGAGCATCAAGGAATGAATTGATGAAATAGCAGTGTTTCTAAGGGGGGGAAAAAAACCTATGCGAACCAGCTGGGGCATTTAAAATGTTTGGCTGAGACACCCAGAGCTAAACTGAGCTTTCGGGAATGAAATTTTATTCCCAGCAGCAAACTGACAGATTTAGAGACAAGAGACCCTTCAGACAAGCAAGTGACGAAAAACGACATTGTAGTGTAGTTTAGTCTGACCCTAGAGAAAAACCAGTTTTATCGCTGGCAGATGGGCAGATGATTACAGAGGAGTTAAACAACTGCCGATTTGCTGTACTTTTGTGAGGGAATTAGAAGGCCAATAGTGTACAAGCGTTAAGACATGCAATGATTTAATGGAACTTTTGTAAGTTCTTAAGTGTACGACGATTGTCAGAATGATGTACATCAAACCGAGAGCTTAAGGCAGGGGTGTCAAACTCAAGAACTGAGGGCCAGATCTGGCCCGTCGGGTGCTTAGACCTGGCCTGCGAGACTGTCCTGGATACAGCAAAGGACCAGCCCGCAGTGCCAGCGAAAACGGAGCTCAGGACGGCTCCATTTCTGCTTGCAGAGCGTTGCAGGAGGCTGTCGCAGCCTAAAACGGAGCTCGCGAGGGCTGCAGGCGGCCCTCCCGAGCTCTGTTTTCGCTGGCGGAAGGTTGCAGGAGGCCATCGCAACTGAAACGGAGCTCTGGAGCTTGGCAGTCTTGGGCCACCATAGGTGCCCCTGTCAGGAGTGATGTTGAACTGGCCACACCCACCCAGACCATGCCCCTCCCAGCCCCCCCCCAAGATCAAACACAATCCTCTCAATGAAATCCAGTTTGACACCCCTGTCTTAAGGGAAGGTGGACTGCACATCCTGGTGTTTTTCAAACTCAGCCACTTTAAGATGGCGGACTTATCTCCCAGAATTCCTTAGCCAGGATGTGTGGACTTCAACTCCCAGAATTCCCTAAGCAGTCTTCCGGCTGGGGGATTCTGGGAGTTGAAGTGCCACACACCTTTGAAGTTGCTGAAGTCAAGAAACACTGGTCTAAATTAATAAACACGCAGAAAATGTAATTCCCGAGAGAGGTTTTAAATATCATATCATCAACCTCTTGCTTACTTGTATCTGACGAGTTTTAAATAGAACCAGTTATATGGTGTTGGCTGACTGACGTTCATATATGTAAATATATGTGTGGCCATGAATATTTGGTGCTAAGTAAGGCTCTTTAACAATGGCTAAGTGGAAGGGAGGAAAAACTGGATTGTTACCTAGGGTTACAGCATCTGAGCATTTTTCATTTAACCAATTCGGTGTAGCTTCCCAAGAGTTTCATATCTAATTAAATTCCAGAGTCTAGACAGCCCTTCTGACCAACTGTTTGGTCCAGCAGGGAGAGAGTTTTGTTTTTTAATCTTTAAATACTTTTTCATAGAGTACCAAGTGGCATCCCTCCACGGAAGAGGTAAGAACGGTACCTATCCTGATTAAAATCTGTACGTATTTACCATCAAGTGGTTTACAGCTGGCGCAGTTAACCTGTGCCATTTCATTAGCATCATTAATTTAATAGGTGGCACAAAGGCAGAAGGCTGGGGAGATTTAAAAAAAAAAACCATCAGCCTTCGTCGTTATATAATACCTTTAGATATACAGGCAATTTTTGCTACTATGCAGATAATCCTCAACTTACGACCACAATGGGGGGCAGCATTCCTTCTTTTAAAAAAAAAAATGTTATTAATTTTCTATTAATTACATTTCTTAAGTGCTTAATATACATTGTGCTGTCTGGGTATTCAATTTGCTTAACGATACAGATTCCATTCTTACTTCCCACCCCTTTTTCCCAACCACTGATAAAATAAGTTCCATGTTTGATAATATTCTGTCTCTTCTTTCTGTTTGATTTTCAATGGAAGTTTATCCATTTCTGCACAATCTAATCTCTTCTTAATTATCTCTTCGTCCTGGGGTATTACTTCATCTTTCCAATATTGTGCGAAGATAATCCTCGCTGCTGTTAAAACATATAATATTAAATCCATGCTTTGCTTGTCAAATTTTTCTATCTTCTCCTTGTAAAAACAGTTCAGGTTTGAAATCTACTGTTTCCCTATTATCTTTTCTATCCATCTGTGTATTTTTGCCTCTCTCTTTTTTTGGCTTTTTAACACAAGTCCACTATATATCAGGCCAGCATTTGAGTAGTTTGCCCAATTTTTTTGTCAGGGTTAAGTGAATCGTTGAGGTTGTTAAGTGAATCACGTGGTTTTTAAGCGAATCCAAGTCCCCCCCCCCCTTTGCTTGTACATAGCTGACAGAGGAGGTCACAAAGGGCGATGGCATTACCCCAGAAACTCTACATGCAAGTTGCCAAGTGCCTGGAATGCAATTCCAGGCAATCCTCAACTTACAACAGGCCGTTTGGTGACCATCCAAAGTTACCAACAGCACTGAAAAGTGACTTATGACTGTTTTCCACATTTATGACCACTTATGCGGCACCCCCATGGTTATGTGATCAAAATTCAGATGCTTGGCAACTGACTCATATTTATGACGGTCACAGTGTCCCAGGGTCATACGATTCCCTTTTGCGACACTGTCTCACTTAGCAACAGAAATTTGGGGCTCAATTGTGGTTGTAAATCAAGGACTGCCTGTGCCCATAGTCAACACACCTTGGGAAGTTCCACGTTGAGGAAACTGGATTGCATCTTCAATGCTGAGTTTATGCAGTTTTGTTATGCCAGGACCACACAATTTTGGGAGTTCTAGTTCAGCAAGGATGTAGCTAAACTTTACTCCCTATTCTTCTGCAGAGTAAAGGTTCCCCGCTAGTCATTCCCGACTCTAGGGGGCGGTGCACATCTCCGTTTCCAAGCCGAAAAGTCAGCATTGTCCGAAGACGTCTCCGTGATCATGTGGCCGGCATGACTAAACACCAAAGACGCACGGAACGCTGTTCCCTTCCCACCAAAGATGGTTCCTATTTTTCTACTTGCATTTTTTACATACTTTCGAATTGCTAGGTTGGCAGAAGCTGGGACAAGTAACGGGAGCTCACTCCGTTACGTGGCGCTAGGGATTCGAACTGCCGAACTACCAACCTTTCAGATTGAGCCACCGTGGTCTTAGCCACTGAGCCACCGTGTCCCTTTGCTGCAGAGTAGGTCTCTCCAAACTTGGCAACTTTAAGACTTGTGGAGTTTGACTCGCAGAATTCTGCGAGTCAAACTCCACAAGTCTTAAAGTTTGGAGACGCCTGCTGTAGAGTAACCCACATATTTTGACAGGCAACGTGAGACCACATGGTGAGGAAGCCCATCCAAGGTTGCCCTAATTCAGTGGTAGTTTCTTGTCCTTTTGAGGCACGAAGCACATGAAAACTGAAGTGTAAATCCAAAGAGAGTTTGCTTGTAGGGCACGGCCCCACCAATTTTGCATCCTCAATTTGCCTTTTGCAGCCCCCCCCCCCTCTTCTCCCTCCAAATGCCATCCAGCATAGCTACCGCCCAGGCTTATCCTTGCCCTAAACAGAAGGAACGATGAAAAAGTCAACTTGCTTGCAAAAGAAAAGAAAGTGAGGGGAAAAGAGCATGTCATATTAGAATTCTGCCTTTCATTGATCTGGGTAATTAAAGCCAGTTGCAGAACGCTTGAAATCCATGTTGTACAACATCTCTGACATGTGCAAGCAGACGCCACCTGGGGATACCGCATTAAAAGACCAGAGCTATCACTTCACTGTAAGTCTTTCCACAGCTATTAATGTCGCAATGATATAGAAACCCAAAGTCACCGTGCTCCGAACAGTTGTGTTTTATCCCTGCCTTCTCCCGATTTGATTTTGCAACGGGAAAAATGTTCTGTCCTAGGCTCCCCAAGAGCATGAAGCAGACTCCTTGTCCTGACAAAAAAAACCCCATTTTATTAACTGACTGTGAATTCTGCTCATTCGCAGCCAGCAAAGTCTTTCAAGGGAGGATTTACAGTCACTGACCTTATCTGGCTTGGAGAGCTGCCAGGCCGATATCTGCAAAACTTGGCAAGGAGTCTCAGAGAGTCACGAACCAATGAAGCAAACTAATTGTCTCCTGCAAACTCCACTCCCCTTTCGCTCCTCTTTTATTTCCTCTGGGAGGGGCCATTCACCATCCACCTCTGGCCTTCCTCCCAAGTCGACCCCGGTTCTTTAGCTATTCCCTTTGTCTGACAACTCTGTGCATGCACACACTGGAAACAGGCTCCAGCTGTTCTTCTGCCTCACTGATGTCTGACTCTGAAGGCAGATGATAACTGGCATATGGCTCTGTCCCCCTCTCTGCCTCCGACACAGAGCCCTCCTCATAGCCTTCCCCAGACTCCAGGACTGGCCCATCTTCCTCCCCAACCTCCTCACTGTCTGAATCTGTCTCAGCTGTCCGGCCACAAAAAAAGGGGAGGAAATAAGGCTACAAGTCTTCCACCACTACCACCATTTTTCCTGCCTCTCCTTTCGGCCATACCTCCCCTCTGTCTCTCCCTTTGCCAACTTTTTTTCCCCCTCTCTGCCTTTCCAGCCTCCTCTATTTGCATATCTGGAATGCTTGCAATTTTTTTCCAATGTGCACTATTAGGGGAAAGTGCATATTTTGCACTCTTTCCAAATATTGCACATTTGGAGAAAAAGTGCAGAGAAAGAGCAACTAAGATAACTTAGTTATAAGAGCCAAGGTGGCGCAGTGGTTAAATGCAGCACTGCAGGCTACTGCTAGATCAGCAGGTCAGCGGTTCAAATCTCACCGGCTCAGGGTTGATTCAGCCTTCCATCCTTCCGAGGTGGGTAAAATGAGGACCCAGATTGTTGGGGGCAATATGCTGACTCTCTGTAAACCGCTTAGAGAGGCCTGAAAGGCCTATGAAGCGGTATATAAGTCTACTGCTATTGCTATTGCTATTGCTATAACTAAAGGCCTGGAGACTAAAACATATGAGAAAGACTATAGAGAAAAGGACTATAGGCGACAGTATTTCAATATTTGAGAGGCTGCCACAAAGAAGAGGGGGGGGGGGCAACTTATTCTCCAAAGCTCTGGAAGGCAGGACAAGAAGCAACAGATGGAAACTAATCTAGGAGAGAAGGAACCTGGAATTAAGGAAAAACTTCCTAACAGCGAGGACAATTAACCAGTGGCAAGCCTTGCCTTCAGAAGTTATGGGTTTCGAGTTTCGAGTTTAATAAAATTTGTATGCCGTCCACTCTCATTGGGACTCTGGGCGGCTCACAACAAGACAAAAGAAACATTTAAAATTTAAAAATAGAAAATACAATATTAAAATTCCACATCATCCATTCCATCTAAGCGGGGCTGGATATCAATCAACAGCCCCAGGCCTGCCGGAACAGCCAGGTCTTGACGGCTTTACGGAAGGCCGGGAGAGTGGGGAGGGTCCAGATCTCTACGGGTAGATCGTTCCACAGGGCCGGCACAGCAACAGTGAAGGCCCTCCCCTGTGGGGCTACAAGCCGGCATTGTCCGGTTGACGGCACCCAGAGGAGGCCCAACCTGTGCAATCTTGTTGGTCATTGGGAGGTATGTGGCAGGAGGCGGTCTCTCAGGTAGCCAGGTCCTAAACCATGTAGGGCTTTAAAGTAACGACTAGCACCTTGAAGCGCGTCCGGAGACCAATGGGGAGCCAGTGCAGCTCGTGGAGGATAGGTGTAACATGGGTGTATCTGGACACACCCCAGATCGCTCCACCTTCATCACTGGAGTTTTAAGAAGACTGGATAGTCATTTGTCTGAAATGGTATGGTCTCCTGCTTGAGCATGGGGCTGGACTAGAAGATCTCCAAGGTCTCTTCCAGCTTTATTCTAAACTGAAACTGAAAGACGTGAAGCTCTAACCTGTCAATCAAAGACTCATCATAAGGGAGGAGCCCTCAGAGTCAAACATAGGTTCCTCCCTATGCCGTTGATGCCTGGGCTTGTCTCAAAATTTCACGCGTCATAGAAATATGCCTTTTGTTTTATAACATAGGTAGTGTCCTCGACTTACAACCACAATTGGGATCAGAATTTCCATTGCTAAGCAAGGCAGTTGTTGCGTTGCACCCATATTTATGACCTTTTTTACCATGGTTGTTAAGCGAATCACTACAGCTGTTGTGAATCATGTAGTTATTAAGTACGGATAGCCTTCGACTTAACAGCTATTCATTTAGCGACCACCCAAAGTTATAATGGCACTGGGAAAAGGGACTTGTGTGAAAAAGAGTCCTGAACGCCATTGCTTGCTGGGGAATTCTGGAAGTTGAAGTCCACACTTGTTCAAGTTGTCAAGGTTGAAAACCACTGAATTGGATTCTCTCCAAAGTCCTTTCACAGCTAGATTCAATTATTTCTCTAAGTTACCAAGCATATTGCCTGATTTTGAGGAATAAAGAGTACTTCAGCTGGATGTTTGTAAATCACAGGTGGACCAAACATCTAAGAACCCCATTCCTCTCATGTTCTCAATTATGTGATCAAAAGGAAAACACCATGTACTGTCTGTGTGCGAGAGTGTAATTAATGCACACACAGTCAAAAAAGAAAACTAATGCATTGAAAGAAAACTGTATGAAGAAAAAAAGAAACAAATGCAAAGTCTTCAGAGAACAAACAGATCTTTAAACAAAAAGATTTTTTAAAAAGAAAACAACGAACTAAACGAAAGGGAAATCTCATTCCAAATAGAAGCAGGGGGGGGGGAAACAATTTAAAAACCAATTTAATCATTATTAAAATGAAGTATCTTCAATTTTCAACGCAATTTAGCTTTTAGACAACGCACTGAACCCAGACGAAATGGAACCATATTGTCCAGTCTTATATCACATTTAGTACAAAACATATCCAAAGCCTCCGAGAGCTGATAAATTTGGGGAAGCAAATTTTTCAAATATGGAACACCTGCATTCTGCCAGACCATAAGTCACCAGCTCAGTCTTCATCTAAAGTTTTTCACAGCCTTAAGGATTTCAAGAGTCTCTGGAATACTTTTTTTTAAAAAATTAACTTCTTTAACCCTTGAACTGGCGAGGTAACAAGTGTGGAAGAGCTGCTACCTTCCTTGAAATGAAAGGAAGTTTTCCCCCAGGCCCTGAATATATTTATGGACAACTTTGCTTCAGTGTCTACTTCTAAAGCCTGCGTGGCACTGATGATGTTACCTAATTGGGTAATGTAACGTCTGCAAGAAAACAACCAGAGAGCACCAAGGACCACTACATGTCTATTTCTTTTGTAACATCATCTATAGTCCAGCAGAGAGCTTTCTGATTCCCTAAAATCTATCTCAATACCCGTGTTTCCCTGTAAATAAGACAGGGTCTTATTTTCTTTTGACCCCCCCAAAATAAGCATATAGCCTTATTTTCGGGAAGGTCTTATTATTTTTGAGGTGCAGGAAGCGGCGAGCGTGGTCACCTCATGGCTGCTGCTGTGTTGCAATATTTTCGGGGAGGGCTTATTTTTTGGGGGGAGCGCTCAAAAGCCCGATTGGGCTTATTATCTGGGGAGGTCTTATTTTGGGGAAAATGGGGGTATTGGGATACACAGTATTGTTGTATTATTTATTTATTTAATAGCTACCACACAGGGATTCTGGGTAGCATGCAGCATTACAAATAAACAGTATAAAGACTTTAGAAGCAACCCCCCTCCCATCCATGGCAGCAACAAGCCACTTGATCTGCTCTAAGGCCCACTGAGAAAACCACGCCTTGAGGGTTCATTATTATTATATTTACTATGTTATTATTATGTACCGTAACATGCCTTCCTGTGTGTCTACATGAAACATATGTACGTTTTGTGCCCCAAAAAAGAAGAAGCTTCTACATAGTGGAGAACAGAGTCCTTCCTTCCAAGCTCAGTTAACATCTGCTCCAAGGCATTCCTTCAAAAAAAAATGTTAATGTGTTCCACTGAAGTGGAAGATTCACAGGCAAGTGGAAATGCATAGAAGCATCAGCTTAGGGAGCAAACAGCAGGAATGAGAAAAATTACCAGAACAGAAACCTTCCAGCAGATTTGTGACAAAACCAAAAATGTATCATCCAAAAAAAAATAAAAAAAAAATAAAAGCACACTATGGGAGAATGGAATATTTGCTATATGAAAATCCAAAGGCAAATGTCATTTGATCCGATCTATATGTACCAGGTTGGGCCTTCCTGCCTGATGCTCTCAGCACCATGGCCAGCTCCTTAGCCAGCCCAACCACTGAAGAGGAGCTGGTCAACCGCTAAGATTTCCACCTCGGGGCATCTCATGGCATGAAGCTTTCTCTACTATTCTTGCCATGCAAGAGTCAGAGGTCCTTCTCCTCCCACTCACCTTGTGTGCGGAAACAGAAAGGGGTAGAAAGGGGGGGGGAACTGCTCCAAAAGCAACATAGCAATCTTCCAATATTTGAGGGCCGCGTCAAAGAGGGGGGGTCAACTTGTTTTCCAAAACACCTGAGGGCAGGACAAGAAACAATGGATGGAAACTAATCAAGGAGAGAAGCAACCTGGAATGAAGGAGAGACTTCCGGACAAGTGAGAACAATTTATCGGTATAACAACTTGCTTCCAGAAGTTGTAGGTGCTCCAAACACTGGAGGTTTTCAAGAAGAGATTGGACAACCATTTGTGTGAAATGGTATAGGTCAGGGGTTGGCAACCTTAAAACACTCAAAGTTCCTAGCCAGAAGACCCCCGTTCAATTCTGAAGCGGACTGGAAGTCCAGTTCCCCAACCATAGAGTCTCCTCCTAGCACAGCGTCCTTTTTCCTCTACCTGTCCTAACCGAAAGCCCTATGAATTGTGGAGCCAACCGGCGACAGGGAGACGCAGCAGAGGGATGAAAGAGCCACATGCGGCTCCAGAGCCACAGGTTGCTGATCCCTGGTATAGATGTTCCTGTTTGAGCAGGGGGTTGAACTAGAAGACCTCCAAGATCCCCTCCAACTCTGTTGTTCTGTTAAAGGAACTGCAGCTGGTATTTGTTTTGCTTCCGTAGTGAGACGCAGGAGGAATGGTAAGACTGGAAATCTAGATTAGAAGAGGGAAAATTGGAGAAAGGGAGCCGGGATTTAACTGACAGTAACCAAAATTGCTTTGCAACCTAGATCAATTCTCCCAAAAATATTAGGTTGTAAAAAAAAACAGGTTTCTGGCGGTATTTTGGACTTTTATTTAGCCTCTCAGGGTCCATTTCATCTTACTTGAAGTATGGCTGAGCATTTCTAATTTAAACATTCTCTCTGTATCGCATTTCAACCAGGGCCCCTATCCTTTCCATTTTCTTTAGGAATGGTTATGCTGTTGGGATTTTCAGTGGGACAATAAATAGCATGAACGGTAATTATATTCCAAATGAAATTCCCACATTCAAAGTTCGTGCCATTGGGAAAAGACACCTGACCATGCCTATCCTGCTTTTAATCTTTTCTGGGCCACTCAGGCGGACTAATATTGGAAGCAGATTGCTGGGCCCAACCATTTCTTAGTCAAATTCAAGGAGAGAATTCTGGCCTACAGGCCCACCTAGTGGACGTTATACCAAACTGCCCTCCTCCCCAAATAACTAAGGAAGGCCCTTCAAGGTGCATTCACAACAAAAAAATTTACCACTCTTAAAAAAAAACAACCTTCACAACAACTAGACATATCTTTTACATTTGTCATGCCTCTGTACTTTCTGTTAAAGCCAAGACTTTCTGGCTAGCTAATTAACATTTGAGCCCATTATATCAGGAAAGTTGGGGGGGGGGCATAGATTGTTTCATTCAAAATTTTGTGACACACTTTAGTGTTAACCCTAACTCTATTATTTCCTTCTCAGAGTTAATGACAGTTTTTGTTTATTGTTATATTCTTTTTTTTAAAAAACAACAACGTATATTAGGGCTGAATGAAATTTCTGCAGCTGGAAATCTTTTATTTGATTAATCTCAACCAAGGATTTCTTCCTGTTTAAATAAATGTTATGACAGGCACTCTCTTTCAAGAGTAAGGTGGAGGGAAGTGTTTTTCAAAATGCTATGCGTTTAAAATAATCAGTTAATCAAGCACACTTCCCTATTTAATGAAGCATTTCTCATCAACTAATCAGATAAATATATGTGGCTGGGAAAATTTAGGTGATCAGTTAACATAGATGATTACCAAATTAACTCAAAGGTTGGTAGTTTCTTTTTATATTCAACCTTATTTGTTCTTCATTACCACATTTCACTCACACCGGGATCTTCTTCCCAAACCGGGAAAAGAAACACCTATACAGTGCTCAATTGGAGGGGGAAAAAAATCACAAGTGCTTTCATTTCTATTTTATTTTCGTATGAAATAACAAAATGCTCCCACAGCCATGGGAATGAGCTCAGTTAGCAAGAAACAAAATAATTAAAATAATTCATATCATGGATCATGAAGGATATCTTTGAGAGCAGGAAACCAACAGCAAAACAGGGAACAAATCCAATAGTGAACAGAGCAGATTCAAGAGGTATTTACAACCCAGTTCAGTCCCAAGCAAGAAGAGGATCAACAACAACACCCCCACCCACCCACCTAACACCCCCAAAAATAGCATTAGAAGGACTCAACTGTAGAGAAGGTTGCCATGGGCATTGCTAGGGCCAAAGGTTGCTCAAGTTGGAAGGGGCAATCGGTTCGTTCTGCTGAGAAGGGAGAAAAAACAGGCCAATACCAACCAGAAGGGAAGGGGAGAATCAGACAACAGGATGGCATGGAGTGTGCCCAGCCATCAGTACGGCTATCTGAGTGGGAAGTGGGTGGGGCAAAGCGACGCCTGGCTCATTTACAGAACAGGTGGGAAAATAAAAGGATGCGATCTCATTCCAGGGATGCAGAGAGCAGCAGAAGTGAGGAGAGGAGGAGGAGGAGGAACCGTTTCGGCAAACACCAGAGCCTGCGAAGGGGGAGCCAAAGAGCAGGAGCTCCCAGTCTACCACAAGAGACCAGCTGCCCCTCTTCACTCCCCCCAGCCTGACTCAAACGCCCCCAATCTGGACATTTTCCACCTGGATATTCTCAAAGTGAACACCTCCATCCGTTGGGTAGATCTCAATGGTCTCCACTACGGGGATGGTTTCCATAATGGCCACCGTGTTGCCATAGACGGGTTCGCTCGAGACCACCGAGGCTGAGGATGTTGCTGATGCAGCTGCGGCGGCTGCGGCGGCAGCCATGGCCTCGGCCATGACTTCCTGCTCGTGCAGCAGCCGCTGCTGCTGGTGCATTTTACGATGCTTCCAGAGGTTGGAGAAGGAGCGGTAGGCCTTCCCGCAAGCATCGCAGTGGTAGGGGCGTTCCCCCGTGTGGATGCGCTTGTGCTCAGCCAACCGCACCGCGATCGTAAAGGCCTTCCCACACTCTTCACATTTAAAGGGCTTCTCCCCGGTGTGCAAGCGCCGATGATCCTTGAGATGGGTGGACTGCCGGAAGGCCTTCCCGCAATCTGGGCAAGGGTAGGGACGCTCCCCGGTATGGATGCGGCGGTGGACCTGCAGGGACGTCTCTGTGCTGAACAATTTCTTGCAGTCACTGCACTCAAAGGCCTTTGGGCAGGCAGGGCGGCGGGGACGGGGCGGAGGTGGTTCCAGCACCGGCAATTCCTCCTCGACCCCCCCTTCAGGGATCTGGATGTCCCCGTGCAGCCGTTCGTGGGCCCTCAGCTGCACCGTTGAGCCAACCTTCTTGCCGCACACGGAACACTCGAAGTGGCGACTCATCTTGCCACACTTGTGTTCCTTCAGCTGCTCGGCTGTGACAAAGGCGGCCCCGCAGCCGGAGGTGCAGCGATGCGGCTGCTGGCCAGTGTGACTCAACTGGTGAACCTCCAGCAGACGGCGAAGCAAGAAAGAACGGCCGCAGGTCTGGCACTTGTAGGGATACTCCCCGGTGTGGTGATAGCGGTGCATAAGCAGGCGGTAAGGCCGGTGGAATACACTGCCGCATTCCTGGCATTTGTAAGGATAGTGGCGACTATGCACCAGGAGGTGCTGCTGCAGCGTGGACGACTGTGTGAAGCACTTTTGGCAGATGTCACAGCGGTAGGGACGCTCGCCCGTGTGCGTCAAGCGGTGGCGCTGCAAATTGGCCGGGGAATTGAAGCTTTTGCCGCACTCCTTGCAGTGGTACGGCCTTTCCCCTGTGTGCGTCAAGAGGTGGTTGCGCATGTGGGACTTCTTCTTGAACATCTTGCCGCACGTCAAGCATTTGTGGCGGCGCTCCATCTTGTGGGCAAAGCGCTGATGGCGCGACAGCTGGGTCTGCTTGGGAAAGGCCTTGCTACATATCTGGCACTGAAACTCCACCGGTTTTTTCTCCTGGGCGCCGCCCTCCACAGAGGCGACGCTGCTGCCCACAGAACAAATGAGGGCCAGAGGGACAATTTCTTGCTTTTCTTCCGGTTGCTCTGAGGCTTCCGGGGGCTCTTCCTCGAGGGGCTGGTCCTCAGGGGGAGAGGAAGGCAATTCGTAGATCTGTGCTGAATTGGCGCTGTGGGAGCGCCGATGATAGAGAAACTTGGTCATGTTGATAAAACTCTTGCCACAGGTGCAGCGGTACATGGGGTTTGACGAATGGGTGCGCCGATGGGACAGCAGCACCGCCTCAGTGCCAAAGCCCAAGCCGCATTCCACACAGAGGAAGCGGGACTCGCCACTGTGCTCCTCCCGATGTTTCTCGAGAGCAGCTGGAGATGGCAGCACCTTACTACAAAGTGGGCATTTGAAGGCACCCTGCCGGTGACTCCTCATGTGCAGCTGCAGCTTATGGGATGATGGGAAGAGCTGGTCACACTCGGTGCACAAATACTCCTTCACGGCCTGCTTCGCTTTACGGGGTGGCTGCTCCCCGGGGTTGTTTTTTAGTTCGTAACTGTGATCTGTGGCTGTGACGCTAGTCTGGATTTGTGCCGGCACAGCCCCGTTTTGTATGCCCATTAAATTTGGCGGCAATAACTCTTTTGGCTCTGCAGGGCAAGAAGCAGGCAACTCCCTAATCTGTGCCCCTGGGGTTGGCTGGATCACTTGATGTGAGGCCTGATGCTCTAGGAAGTCTGTGGTTGACTGGAACAGCTGGAAACATTCGCCACACTCGTAGAGCAATAACTGCACAGTTCCACAGGAATCCCCTCCTTCCTCTGGCTTACGGTAGGAATGTTCCAGGTTTACAAGGGCCTGGCGCTGAAGAGGAGGAGGTGGTGGTGGTGGTGGTGGAGGAGGAGGAGGAGCAGCTACTGGTTCTGGTGGTTTGCGGTGGGTCTGACGATGGGCAAGCCACACATCCTGACTGGTAAACATGGCTTTGCATTCTATACACTCGTAGTGTATTTGACTGGAACTCAGAGGCTTGACCAATGGTTCTGGTTCATGAGTAACCATCTTCAAGTGCATCTCCTGATGTTCAAGCAACTGACTTGGAGACATGAGAATCTGTCCACACTCCAAACACTGGTACTGGCTTTCCTGCACAGTCACTGCTTGATAGAGACCAGTCTCGCCACCTGCCATCAACCCGGCTTCTGCCAACCCGACTACTTCATACTGCTGCTCCTGGGAGCACATGTGGCTCTGCTGGTGCACCAAAGCATCCTCTAAGGAACTAAACTGCTGGCTGCACTCTGAGCAGACATAACGGTGCTCTACATACAACAGAGTTTCTTCCGCTGATTCGGCCATCACGAAAGATGGCTCCCAGTGTACTGGGAAGAGAAAGAGAGAGGAGAAAAAATTAGGGAGCTGATTGGTTGAGACTGTGCTTGGAACATCTGTTTGATTGATGAGAATGAACACTTATTTTAAAAGCGCCCTCAGACCTTTTAAAAGGTCCATCAACTCCATGGGTGGCAGGAAGCTACTCAGAAGCGTTCTTTTCAGACAGAATTGCAAAGTGCTGTGATAAAGGAATCTATCCTTTTTAAACAAAACAATAAAGCTTTCTGTTCAATTAATAACCATTTTTTTGGAACGGGTAACATCTCTCTCCTAATTATAACTATTATGAAACAGTCAGTCAAAAACTCCTTGGGCAAATTCTGCAGCAAGAAATTTGGGCTGTAAAGCAAAAATTGCAAGCAGCACCATCCAATGTAGACTTCCCACTGGAGATTACTGTCAAATAAGGGTGTACAGAATTCTAGTCTTCATCAATCAACTACAGGCTGCATGTTGGTTAAAGAAGAAAATGTTAATTATCACCTGGTTTATTTGAAAGCGTTGATTGGTTTATTTGATTAGGTTTGAAGGCTTACTTCTATTTATTATTGCTTCAGATTGTGAAAAATTAAATATTAAAGATGTCACTTCTTTGTAACAACAAGGACTTTCAGAAAACATGCAATTAAGAAAAGAGAACATTGATTCCTGTTCAGATAATTTGTCTGCTTTGTTCCATATTATCTACTGAGACCGACACTGTCTCTCTCACTCTCATTACACATATTGTTCTTTACTTTGGGATTCTCCCACAATATTTATTTGATTTCTACAGCCACCCATCTCACTAAGTAACTTGTGTACCTCATGAAGCATAAAGCAAATAAAACATTACAAAATAAATATTCATGGCACCAAGTAAAAAACCAATTTGAATGCCAATCCGATTTCAGGATGGTACTAAATTATTCAGGATGATAAAAACTCATGGAGGCATAGCACAAAGCTGCAAAAAGAAATTTCTAAATTGGCAAATGAATTTAAATAGCTCCATTTAAATGGACAAGGTTCTCCCCTCCCCTCTTCTGCCTTTATTTTCTCTAGCCTCAGAAAATCATAACCTGAAGAGAAAGTTATTAAATGATCTCAGGCAAATGGGAGTCCCCATTTGACAGCTGCTAACAAGGAGGTCCCTACCACTGCTCTGGAGTAGACTAACTTTTCTAAACCTTTCTTACAACACAGAAATTATCTCTAATTTCAGAATCTAATGTCAACCCCTCAGTCTTTCTCCTATTCTTATTTTTTTGGACATTGCATCCTTTAAAATATTTGTTCACCACTCCCTCATCTCCCTTTACTGTATGTAATATTTTCTTCCAACTAAACCAACCCAATTCCTTTTTAACGTTGGTTTCCAGATCCTTATCAACTTAATAGCAATTCTCTGGCAGCCCACTTCAACTTCTCTATGCCCTTGTAAAGAACAATTCCCAGGCACCCTGCCCAATGCTCCAATGTGGTTTAACCAATACAGTTGATCAAGTTTTCTCTCACATACCTTCCTGGCCTAAATCCAAGGACCTTTAGGCCTCAGAAACTCATCCGGTCTGGCCTCTGTCAGCCACATGCACGGCGTTTCGGAGCAGAAGATCCTTTTCTGAAAGCTTGGAGTTAAAAAGGCTACAAAGAAGACAGCAGAGAAGGTTGCAGGTAATTTCATCCACCTCAGGTCCCAGGTTCCGATCCACCCGCCCTTGAGAAGGAAGGGGCCCCACTCCTCCTTCAAGCCTTTAAATCTTAAACTGCAGGGTGAGGCAAAAGTCCTACCTCAGGGGTCCCCTTCACCCCCACTTTCCCTGACGAACCTCCTGGCTTCCTCTGCAACCAAGAACACCCACTCCACCACCCCCCAGATCCCATACAATGGAGGTCCCCTCATTTATGGCAGAGAAAATTCAAGGGATGCTCAGATGCAGCACCCTCCACCCCACCATCGCGCCCCTGTCCTGGGGCCTGTACCCCCCCCCAATACACCCCCTCTTTTTCACCCCACCCCCACGGAGGTCAGCCCCTCCCATGCGCCAGGAGGGCCTCCCCTCCCACAGCATTGCAAGTTGGGAGGGGGGCGCACCTACCCCAATCCCCAATTCTCTCTCACATCCTCTCACGTTGCGCGCTCCGGGCTCCCCTCCCCCACCCCGGCGGGAGGGGGGGCGGCCCATCTGCTCCGCCGCGCGCCCCCCCCCATATAAGGGAGGGGAGGGCTCCAGCCTCCCTCTTGTCTCCCTCCCCCCTTTAGCTCCCCCCTGCACTAGGGGCGCTCTCCCCCAGTCCCCCTCCCCTCACCTTTTTTTCCTCCCTTCTGTCCCCCACAGCCCAACCTTCTCTCTCACCCTCCTGGTCGAGCAAACCGTCTCTCTATTGGGTGATAGGGCGCAGCCAATCCGGAGGCGGGTTACTCAACCGCCGGCCAATCGGCGGCCCCCTTGGTGCGCGGCGCGCGAGCCCTTGCCCGAAGCCGTCGGGGTTCGCATAGGGCGACGTCACAATGACGTCGCGACGAGGCGCGAGCCGGGCGGCTCCCTTTCCCCTTGAGAAAGAGGGCGGGGGGAAAAGGAAAAGAGAGGGAACCGGCCGGCTGGGCTGTACCAACGTGAGCAGGCGGGGAGGGGGGGGCGTATAAAAGGAGAACGAGAGTGGCAGTTGGACCGAACCAAAGTGCTGGGAAAGTGTGAGGAGGCTAATGGCTCCCTCAGCGATGGGAGTAACGATTGGGAGATTATCTATCTATCTATCTATCTATCTATCTATCTATCTATCTATCTATCTATCTATCTATCTATCTATCTATCTATCTATATATATATATATATATATATATATATATATACACATACATACATACATACATACATACATTTAGAAAATTAATCTCGTCTCAGAAATTCTCCTCAGACCTCTTGACGCCTTCATGCTTCAAACTAATGTTTTATTATGATTTATGAATTTGTTTATTCGTCTCAGAAGCATCACAATTAACATAGGGCATACTATATATGACATAAAATATAAAATACAAGAATAAAATAGGTACAAGTTAAAGAGATCTTGAATAATGAACGGATGAATCGCTACATCTGTACTGTGCTGCCTTGGAAAATTCTGGAAGTTGAAGTCTGCACGTCTTCAGGTTGCCAAGATTGAGAAACACTGTCTTGAAAGAAAGAAGATAAATTCCATAAAGAAGACCTTTGGGCAGGATATTTCCCCTCTTCTGTTCTCCAGCTGCAGATCTGAACTTGGGGGGGGGGAAAGGAAGGCAGATCGATTCAAGAGGGTCCTTGGGAAGATGTGCGCCTCTGAATTTGGAGGAACAGGGAGAAGGAAAGGAAGAGAGATTCCTCTACAATATTTTTTTCTCCCAGCTTGGTTGCCCGCCCAATCACCCATCTGAGGTCTTCTTGATAGGCATCATGAGAAAGATGTTGAAGCAACCAAAAGAGGAAAGAAAAATGATCGGTGAAAGAGAAGACGAAGGGAGAAAAAAAGCTCGCTCTCAAAAAAGAAGAGACGTCGTGGCTCAGCGGCTAAGATGCTGAGCTTGTCGATCAGAAAGGTCGGCAATTCAGTGGTTCGAATCCCTAGCGCCACATAACGGAGTGAGCTCCCGTTACTTGTCCCAGCTTTTGCCAACCTAGCAGTTCGAAAGCATGTAATAATGCAAGTAGGAAAATAGGAACCACCTTTGGTGGGAAGGTAACAGCGTTCGGTGCGCCTTTGGCGTTTAGTCATGCCGACCACATGACCACGGAGACATCTTTGGCAACGCTGACTCTTTGGCTTTGAAACGGAGATGAGCATCGCCCTAGAGTCGGGAACAACTAGTGCATATGTGCGAGGGGAACTTTTACCTTTACCAAAAAAGAAGAAGATGGAAGGAAAGTGAGCAAAGGGACTGTTTAGAGAAGGAAAGATTAGGAAGAACTGCCTTGGGGAAGAAACGCCATGAGGTTGTCCTACTAATTGCAGACCTTCTAAGGCAGAGAAAGAGATACTTTGCAGTTGTTTCTTGCCAATCAGCTAGGATATATTAATATATTTCTTACGTTTATTTGCCATCCACCTTGTTTCAAAAAGGCCCTGGGCACCTAGAGACTAGATTCATTCCCCTACCTCTTGATGGTTTGGGGATTTGGGTGAATTGTCATGGCCGCTATTCTGACTTTTTTGATCCCAATCTTGGGGCTACTTCCGATTGAGTTGGCGAGAAAACTTCCACTTATTGAAACTTTGCAGGTTAGCTATTAACATCTTCTTTCTTTTGATCCAATCTGTCTATATTTTTCTTTCTTGACGAGTAGGAATAGTCAATCCTTCATTGTTCGTATTTTTGAACAAAAAATGTTCCCACTTCTTTATAAATATTAAAGATGCAAGCATCTTTTGATTTTGGATCAGGTGACTGCAAATATGTAGTATTAAAATAGTAATGTGGAACAGAAGTTGGATCTACACACACATTGTCATTATCAGTGTGTTAACTCTCACTCACTCCTGGTATAGATGATGCATGCTCCAGCTTGTCCTCCTGGCACTGCGGTCTACCACACCATCACACTACTGTGACTCTGCTGCTAAATACACACATTCCAGTTACAAATCTCCATTAGCAAGCCAGCATGGCACTTCAGAAACCACAGGAAACATCAATTTCAGACACAGCAACCTTATTTCTATGCTCTCATTATATGCTTCACAAGCCGGTGGAATGAAATTTCCTGTGCATTCCTCCATGGTTGTAGATTGTTTTACTGGAAAAAAATCACATACCCTATTTCCCACCTCATTCTCAAGCCAGCCTCTAGAAAAACAGTAACAGCAAGATATGCAACTGCTATGTTACAGCGTACTTAGAATTTGTTGGCTGAACAGATAAGGAGGCTTGTCTACCACGGTCCTTGCCAGCTTCTCTAGCGCCTTGGCCTCCTGATACACAACCCAACCCGTTAATCCTCTGTTGGTGAAAACCGTCTACAAAAAAAGCACATCGGGTGTGGAGGATTTATGAATAACTTGCAAATTACATGCACCGGGTGTGACGGTGTTGACTCCTTTCCCTCCGAAATCCATTTTTCTCTTCAAGTGCTTTTATGGTGAGCGGTGCACTTGATCATCTGTTCCTATTTGCATACTGATTCAAAATGTGTGTCTCCCCGTGTTCTCAATCTCAAACAGATCCTCAATGCATCTATGGTAGGTCTTATTTGGTGGTGGGACAGGAGATGAAATAGAGAGTGATTGCTTGCACTTAATCAGCAGTCCCCAACCTCTGCAGACCGGCAGTGGTGGCAAAAGGGGGAAAAGAGACGATGGTTTTGCACACATGCGTATTGATAGCGTGAATGCAGCTTTGTGCACTCATGTGCTTGCCTACTGCTTGTGCGGCCCGGATCCCAAGGGGCTGTGACCTGGCATCCGATCTGCCGCCAGAGCATAAGAACACAAAATAGTAACAGGTTCTCCATGAGCCACTAGGACTGTTTGCTTGAAATTACCCCCTAACCAGACGGCAGCCAGTAAAGCAATGTCAGAGGTGTGTCCAGCATGAAAGTGTGGCACCTGATCACTGCCCGTCTGGTAGGGTTCAGTAGTTCTTTCTGGTAATTAGAATTTACAGATACTGAGACACTGAGTATTACTTGATTGAAACCGAAGAAAGTGAATTGGCAAAAATGATAGGAAACTGTGTTAGAAATTTTGTTTTTGAAGCCAGGCAGTTGAACCCCAAAGTCCTCGTGGGCAGACACGCTTGGGGGAAACGTCCAACCTGGGTTGCTTTTACAGCCAGCTGCAGGTTGAATTAAAAAGGACTGTATAGCCCCAACCTTTTGGGTACCAGTTTCGTGGAGAGAAGTTTTTCCAGAGGACCGGAGGGGGGCTGATTTTGTGTGCTGCCTGCATCCTATGGATGGGGCTTCGGTTGTTTGCAAAGCCTGGTTTCTGCATGCTGTGGACCAGTGCCAGCCCATGGGCCAAGAGTTGGGGACCTCTCTGACCTACAGGATTTAAAATCGTTATCATGTTAACCTCCTAATGGCGCTCCACAGAGATGAGATCTCTCTTTTTTAATGTTTACTCATCTGCAAGCACAGTTCAGCAAAGGTTCCCTGCAATTAAGTTTCCCCCTTGCAGGTTGTTCCTGTTTCATTGCTCTTCTGCTCAGTTTGTTGAGGGATTAGTGGTGATTTACCACTTAATTAGAGTGCTTCTGCTCTCCACAAAGGGGGAGATGGCAGCTTTAATTACTTGTTTCTCTTATTTTCCCCTCTTTGTTTTATAATGAAAAACTGCCTTTTCACAATAAAGGTGGGGGGGGGAGTTAAAGGAAGCCAGTTATTAATCCCCAACCCTCAGCAGGAAAGAGAAATTGACTAATTGATAAACAATGAATTGCTAATCTCTATCTAAGCAATAAAACAAGAAAAAGGCTAGCTATCTAAGGAAGAAACTTTTAAAATTAAACACAGACTAATCCTTGGTATTTAATTCATATAGTACAAATGCCAATGCTACAATTGGAGCTTACTGTAAAAGATTTAAAAAGAGAAAAGCTTATAAAACACTGCCATGTTAAAGATTTAGCAGTCGCTAACTGGGTTTTTCTTTAAAAGGCCCAAAAGATGGTAGGTCAGGAATAATATGAAAGCCTTTGTTATGCCCTCAAAGGTCAGATGGACCACTGAAACTGCAGCTAGAGTAAGATGTGGGATTGAAAAGATGATTGTTCAGCACAATCTTTCCTACAACGAGAGACAGAAAAAAAATGTCTATGCTGTATATAGAAAGCTCTGCCTTAATTTTGTACAAATCCATTTGTACGCTTGCATAAAGGACATTTTTAAAAAGTTAATATAAGGGCATAAGTAGTGAAGTATGCACATGATTTTAATACACACACACACACACACACACACACACACATGCACACACACAAAGCTTTTGAGTCAATTTTGACTCCCGGCAATTGGTTTTCCTGGAAAGATTTTTTGGAACTGGTTAGCCATTGCCTCCTTTCTAGGGCTGAGACAGGACTACTGGCTAGTTCTAGGACTAGAACTCACAGTTCCCTGGTTTCCTGATGCCTTTAACTACTACACCAAAGTGGATCATTTAATACTCCCCAGTTCTTGAAATAGTGTATACTAATGGGAACCGTCTACAATATAACATAAAATCCAGCAACCACAATTTGGGTTTCTAGAAACCGGGATATGTAATTTATGACAAATGATTTAGAACTGGGTGAGATGGTGAATTACAAACCTGTTTAGAGAGCCCTCTAAACAGTTAAAATGCTATGGTGGTGCTTGTATGCTTGTTAAACAACTTTTGAATTTATCATATACCAACATGGCATGCATATGCCAAAATGGAAATTTGACTTGGGTATAGAATTTGGTAGAGATTTAGAAAAATAATTTGGCCTGTTTTTTATGTTATATATTTATATATTTATATTTATATATTTATATTATATATAAAAGGACAATCTCAAATATCTGGAAAAATAACCAAGAATGTAGACAATAATTTTATTTCTATCTCTGTTTTCTTTTGTGGCCAACAGCTGTCCTTCTAAAATTTTAAATTCTTTTTCTGGACATTTTTACAAAACCACAGTTGTTATACCCTAAATGCTGAGGCCCCTTTGTTAAGGTCCACCCTTATCCCAATACAGGTGTTGCAAGAACTCAGAATAGCCAAAGAGCCCTCTCTCCCCCGGTACCCAATACAGGAGTGCCAAGTCAGCCTCCACCCTTCAGCTCCGCTATCTATCCTCCGTTGGTTTTGCAGCAAAAAAAAGGAAAGCAATAGCAGTAGACTTATATACCGCTTCATAGGCCTTTCAGGCCTCTCTAAGCGGTTTACAGAGAGTCAGCATATTGCCCCCAACAATCTGGGTCCTCATTTTACCCACCTCGGAAGGATGGAAGGCTGAGTCAACTCTGAGCCGGTGAGATTTGAACCGCTGACCTGCTGATCTAGCAGTAGCCTGCAGTGCTGCATTTAACCACTGTGCCACCTTGGCTCAAGGGACGTCACGCAAAGGGCTAGGGGTAATGCTGCCAACGGCTTAATGAGAACATTTGGATACAGCAGCACAGCAATGGAGAACGTCAATAGTCAATTATGGGAGGTAAGATTGGCAGCCTTTCCCTCCCCTCCGCAATACTTTTGACTTTTAGAATAGGGGTCCAGAACAGTTTTGGACAAGTGACCCTAATTGGAATGTGGAGACGTTATAAGCACCATTGTTAAAAGAGCCAAGGTGGCGCAGTGGTTAAAAAGCAGCACTGCAGGCTACTGCTAGATCAGCAGGTCAGCGGTTCAAATCCCACCGGCTCAGGGTTGACTCAGCCTTCCATCCTTCCGAGGTGGGTAAAATGAGGACCCAGATTGTTGGGGGCAATATGCTGACTCTCTGTAAACCGCTTAGAGAGGCCTGAAAGGCCTATGAAGCGGTATATAAGTCTACTGCTATTGCTATTGCTATTGCTATTGCTATTGTTGCCACGAAAAGATCCATCAGAGTAATGGAAGTGGTAAATCACAATATACATTATGCAGGAAGTCCTCAACTTACAACCATTCATTTAGCAATTGTTCAGTTATGACAGCACTGAAGAAGAGAGATGCCCGGTCCTCATCCTTACAACCATTACAGCATCCCTGCGGTCACAGGATCAAAATTCAGGCCCTTGGCAACTGGCATGGATTTATGACAGTTGCGCCATCGACACTTGTGAACTTCACCGCCCGCCTCTGAAAAGCAAAGACAACGGGGGCATCTAGATTCATTTAATGACTGTGTGCTTCGAATGATTTGCTTAATGACCATAGCAAAAAAGGATCATGAAATCGGCACAATTTATTTAACTTAGTAACGGTCTCAATTATGGTTATAAGTCAAGGACTACCCGTGCCCTTATCTTAGAAGGCAAAGAAAGCAATTGGCTGTAGATCACATTATCTTCCAGTAATACCTTTGGAGCCTAACTGGGTGGCGAAGACGCACCAGCAGGAAGAACACGTGTTTTCAGGTGCCAGGCTGCTGATCCACATTTTTTCGCTTTCCTCCTGTGGTCTGCAAGTTCTGTGCCACAAATAAGTCACCATAACAGATTCTCAACTTCTTTTCAACTCATCTTTGGTTGCAAGATTTTTATTGTGTTTTTTGTTTTTAATTTTAAAAAAAGACAGGGAAAAAAACACAAAACCACGACAGAACCAAATGAAAGAACAAATTAAAAAAGCACTCAGAATATTTGTTACATTATCATCATCATCATCATCATCATCATCATTTTTTTTTCAAGTCACTTCTAAGCCCCACAGTTACAAATAAATTAACAAGACAGGATCAGACCCCGGAAGATTAAAAATTTAAAAAAAAATGAATACTAGGAACTAACTACCTTTGGCAAAGTTATCACACGATTTTCCCACTGCTCCCAGGTCGGCTACAGCAACAGGCCAGTCATGTTGGGGTGGTGTCGGCAAGAAACTGGGTTCTAGTGCAGCATCCTTCATGCAAAAGGCCAGCCCATTGGATCCACTCCTCTAGGCGCTATCAAACTGACCGACCTTCCTGGGCATATCAACGAGATTCCCTTTTTCACATTAACCTCAACGCCGGTCAGAGTTGATAAGAGAGCAACCTGGAGAAGCCAGTTCAACGGAAGGCAGAGGAAGACCTTCCAATTAGACCCGAACGTGGTCCCAGTCAAGGTTTCTAAAGGAGATTCGCGTCCAACGAGAAACGAAAAGCCCAGCTTCCAACTTTCGATACAAAAAAATGCTCTTGCATCACAGCCGAATTCCAGCTATCCTCCAATTTAACCCTGATGTACAAAGTGCCAGTTACATCGGGGAAAGTGAGGCCCTTAATGTCCAGCCCCTAGCGTGTCTTTTTTTAATTTCTCCTTCTCTCTCTTGTCTTTGTGGATGCAGTCTTCAGTCCTTGTCACGGTTCCATCCTAACCACGTCGTCGTCCTTTTCCAGATAGAACGTATCCCCTGGAACCCTAGAAGCTTCCAATAGATCAGATTTCATTGGACCTGGGCTGTCCTACTGATTTCCCTCCATGGGGGCGAGAGGAATGCTGCGCCCGATCCCCCCACTGCCCCAAAACAGACCTGTACGGCACACACCCTTAATAAAGCTTTTCTATTTGGTTTATCATTAAAGTATATGAGGTATATGGCGGGCTATCTCCAAAGAGCCTTGTGGTGGATGTCTTGGCACTGTAAGGAGAGGGAGGGGGGTGGCTAGCCTGTCTCCCTCCCTCGTGCCCTCCCCCCAACCCTGGGACAGGCACTGGCACGGAGGCATGTGAGCAAATATTTGGTTTGACAGCTTTGGTTTTACTTTATTTCCTTCCTCGTTCTAAAACTCCTAGGAGTGGGAGAGCTCAGCAGAACAGAGAGATGCAGCTATTTTTCAAGCATCTTCTTTCTTAAACCAGCCAGTTGAAGAAGTATGTGGACTAGAGAGGTACAGTTGCTTATGGCCTTTGACCAATCAATAAAAATCACCGGCCAATTTAAAACTAAAGATCAGGCCGTCTTGCTCTGGATCCATCAACCTCAAGCTTCCCTCTAGCAAAATTAGTTTTACGTTTCACGACTTATATAATCAGCAATTTGGAAGGGGAGATAGTGATGTCCCTGTGATTTAGATGTCTCTCCCACATCTCCTTTCCTAAAGCTAAAGCTAACCTTCAAAAGAGGCATCATCCTATCTACAATCTGCTTGTGTATATTTTCTTCTGTCTCATTCCGGTCAAACATTTGGCTGGTTTTTGGCGGCTAAAAGAGGGAGCAATTACCAGCCACCCCCTTTTTCATCTTTCTGAAAAAGCTGCTCCTCCTCATCTCCAGATTGACAGCAATCTAACCTACTTCCCAACATCCTTACTTGCCCTATAAAATCTTGAGAGTTTTCCCTCCACGCCATTCAACCACCACTCAGCTCCATGCATGGAGATAGGGTCATTTTTGGTCTAGAATCAATTCTTTTTTTTTTTTAAATTAAAAAAAAACACATTTTGGTTTTTGGTATTTTTTTGTTTGTTTTTTGTTTCCTTTTTTCCCCTTTTTATCTTTTTTTTTGTTGCAAACCTTTAGCGTTTGTTTTTTTGTCTTTTTTTTTCTTAATACAGTAAGAAGCGATAAAGCGGAACATAGAATTTTCTCTATTAAAAAAAAATAGATACCCCCCCAAAAAAGTCAAAAGGAAAGGAAAATAACAAAGATCACTAAAACAGTTACATTCCACCTAGAAACACGTTCAGTAGCACATGAGAGAGAGAGAGAGAGAGAAAGAGAGAGAAAACGAGAGAAATATTTCTCTCCAATGTTTTTTTCCCCCGCCCTCAGATGTCCACGATTATACCATAACTGAAATCTGAATAAATACTTGGCAGTTCTCTCTCACTCACGCACAGAATGGGATGAAAACTTTTCTTTCTTTCAAGTCTTTTAAACTAGGTGTTTCCTGGTTCCTTTGTTGTTGTTTTTTTGGTTGTTGTTGATTTGTTTCTGTTTTGGAAAGTTTCACAGTATTTTTTTTCTTCTTTTGTTATCTCAAACCCACCTGAACGTTAGAGCACAGCAAAAGCAGGAGATAAAATGAGGTTGAGGGTTTTTCTTTGTTTTCTGTCCTTTAAGAAAGGTTCAAAGTACTTTTTTTTTGTTTGCTTGTTTATCTTTTTTTTTTTTTAAACTCTGTCCTTTTGTTTGGTTTTTCTGTTTTCTACCAGATCGCAGTATGCCATGGCTAACTTCCTTCTCTGCAACAGCAAAACTTTGGTTCGCAGGAGTTGAAAATAAAAGACAAACATTCAATAGAGCCCCCAAAACATCAATTAACCCACCCAACGTGTTTTTTTTTTAAAAAAAAGATCCCAAACCATCCAGTTAAAACGAAACCAAAGACGACCAAGTAAAGAAACGTACAAAAAAAGTTTAAAAACAAAACAAATAAAAATTAAGTGTTTTGAGAAGCCATTTTTAAAGCTTTCCAGACTTCCGGGAGAAAGTCACAGGATCTTCTGATCTCGCCCTCCCACTTCAGTTGATTTGGTTTACTTTATTTGTCTCTTTGCCCATTTTATAAAATCTTGGCTTCTCAACACAATTTTCCATGAGGTATTTTTCATTTTTTTCAGGACAGAGAAAGACGGTTGAGCCATTTTGTCTTAACCAGAGAAAGTAACGATGTCCCCTTTATTCCCCCCACATTTTCATCCTTTCCTCTTCGTTTAAAAGTTTCTTGTGGTTATTTCTTTTTCCTTCTTTGTGTTTGATTCTTTTTGGTTAAAAGTTTCTCTCGCCTCTGAGTCTCTGTGATACCCACTTTCTGAGAAGAATTCTTTTTATCCCTCTTCTTCTGTCTTTGCTTTTATTTATGTTCCCCCAGTGGTCTTCATTTTGTTGTTTTCTGTAGTGATGTCTATCAATTTTTGGTTTTTTTTTCTGAAAAATGTAAAGAATGCTGAAATTCTCATATATATTTTTTTTGTTTTGGTTTTTGTCAGGCACTGGAATATGAGTATTTATTTTTCAGAACACAGCTATAAAAATAATAATAACAATAAAAATAAAAAACCGCACGTCCCGTTTTCAGAAAAATAACCCCTGATACTAACCCCAGGCAAAACCAATTAAAAACAATTCCCCCCCCCCCTGCTAAGCTCAATAGAAAATTAAAGCTGGCAAATAAAAAAGATTCAAGCCGATAGAAAAAAAGCATAGATTTAGTGCTGCCCATCCTTAAAAATTTGAAGACTGTGACTTTCAATAATGCCTCTTGTCCTGCAAAAAGTACTTACATTATATGCCCTCTGAGTAGCCCTGCTAATAGTTATGCTGGACATTTCTTCCAACATAATAAAGTAATTCCAACCGGACGTAACCCCTTCATCCTTATTGTAGGAGTGAGGGAGTTTTTTTTGAGAGGGACAGAAACAGGCATTGCAAATATCTGGGCTTTGAGGCACCAAATACTTGCAACGTATTCGTATCTCAGGAGGATCTTCAACGAAGAAATTTTGTAAAATGGTTCCCCACCTCCTTGCTTCAAGCCCCAGAGAACTACTGGTAATATAGATTTTGGCTGGCAAGTAATCTGAATTTTGTGATCACAAACTCCTTTGGTGGAGCCTATTGCCAGGCCGATTAATCAAATAACCTCTTTGCAAACAAGAAGCAGCAGAAATAATTTAAAAAAAAAATAACTCATTGCAGGACATCAATCAAGAAACCAGTTTCCAGAGAAGGAAGCCGGTGTCTGATATTCATTATTGCCTTTGAAAATCCTAGCCTTCATTTCTTATAAGAATCCCCCTATTTGTATAAAGCTTCTTATTTGTTTCATTTCAGAAAAAATAAAAAAGCAAAAAAAAGAAAAGCAGAAACATTTGTTAACCATTTAAAAAATAAAGAAAATATTTATAGGAAGATCCTGAAATTAAATCAATCCATTCTTTTCCTGCCCAAACCCTTTCCGGATCTAAGGAAAAGAGAAAGAATAAATAAGAATAAATAAAAGCATTTTGAAAGACATTCGACCAGACACTGAAGATAGAAAAGTTTGTAAAAAGCTTTGGGTGAAGCTAGAACTGGTGATTTTTGGTGTGAGATCTGTATTCCCCCTTAAGGGTTTTTAAAGGTTCTTTTAAAAGTATTTTTTTTCTTTTTCTTTTTTTACAAAAAAAAAAAAATATCCCCATTTATTGGTTTCCTTTCTGATACTGTCCAGGAAACGAGCAGATGAAGAAGAAGAAAAAAGAGATAAATCATTAAAAATCAAACAGACCATCTCGACTGTCAACCTTCTGCAGAGGGGAAAAACAAATGAATGCCAAAGGTTTGGGGAACTTTTGAATTTTTGGTTTCTTCCTTTTTTTTCCCTTTTTGCTTTGCTTCTTTGCTTATTTTTTGGTTGTTGGGTTTTTGTTTTGTTTTTTTTTCGTTTGGCTGCTGCTGATATTTCTATGTTTGGTTTGCTTGGTTTTGGTGTTTTTTTGTTTTTTTTGGTTTCATGTGTCGGTTTTGTACGTCCACTCCTGGCTACCCCCCGCCATGTCAGAAAAGGCAGCGTGGATGCGCCTGAGTCCTCACTCCGTCTTGGCATCCGGCTCGGTGGATCCTGGTCCAACTTGCCCCATTGTCTGCGCCATGTCACTGGAGGAGCTGCATGAGGAACAAGAGGAGGAGGAAGAGGAAGAGGAGGAGGAGGAGGAAGTCAGGGTAGGGGACTTGCTAGGCATAGAAGCAGCCACGGCAGCAGCTGCCGACACCAGCCCCACGCCTCCGGGGGCAGCACTCAGCAAAGGCAGGCCCGCGTGGTTGAGGAAGAGCTGCGAGGTCACGATGCTCTGGCTTCCAGTTGTGCCCGCAGTGGTACCCAAGATTAAGTTACCACTGGCATCAAGGCTGGTAATTGGCAGGCTTCCACCACTGGCCAGGGCTACACGAAGAGAAGAGGAAAAAGAAGTTGGTTAGACCACACCTGCAATGGCTTCTCGTCCTTGGCCTTGGGATCAATACAGAATTGGCCCAAAGGAGAGACAGGGCCAAGGCTGCCCTCTTGGAGGATAATCTTGCAGGAAAACCATTCTTTCAACAACCCCATAATCCCTTGCCGGGTGGAGTCTGGGCAACTGAATGGAGCTGAGTATTTACATGCCGGATGCCCTTCCCTGTTGCCAATGCGGAGTTTTGTTCAACATATATATTCTCATTATGCCCAGAGAGAGAGAGAGAGAAATATCTGCCTCTACCTAGGATCGAACTCACAGATGGTGAGGCGAGAGCTCCACCTCTAGGCCACTGCACCACTCACAGGAAACCATGATTATCTTTGTAAAGAAAATATTTTTCGAAGCTTCCTCTTCTCCCGTGTCAAAAAGACTGGTATGATTGAAACGGCTCTTCCTTGTCCCCCGACAGCTCTGTCATTTCTCTCCCCCCCCCCGACATGATTCACACGGAAAAGACGCACGGTGTGAGAAGACAGGTTGCACAATCAATGGTTAGCATGTATGATGTGAAGGATGCATGTAATGGAGCGTGAAGGCTTCTGCTAGGTGCAAATTCAAGATGGAATGGAGAAAGCCCTCAAGATGAATGAGAGGAGGTTGTGTGGGACTCCACCGACTGGCTGCTGCACTCTCACACACTCTGTGTTATTACACTTGCACACCGGCTCACAAGCAATCTCGTCTCTTAGGTCAGGCCAAGAGGCGGGGAAGAGGCGTAATCCAGTAAATGCCTCCTTGAAAGAGGAAATGGTGCGAGCTCTCTTGAACGCCCCGGATTAGACAATTTCTACCTGCACGCTCACAAACAAGGGCCAAAGATCTTAAGTGAAGCAGTTTATCTCGGTTGTTTTCGATCAGGATTCATACCAAGGTCCTGGCTGGAAAAAAGAACCCAGATAATCAGCCGTCCCACACCAGGGGTGAGGATGGTAGAAATCCCCTCTTGTGGATGATGCTGTCATCACCCTGCCTTGCCAAGCTCAACCGCCAGCCGTCACATCATGATCTCCAGAGCTTCTCCTGTTTGATTCTAGGTGGAGAGCCACAACTGGGATCATCCCTGTTATTTGTTCATTTGATTTAAGGACCACCTGATTCCAAAAACAACTCTGTTGGTTTACAATTATAACGCGGCGGGGAGTTGGAGGGATTAAAAACAACCAATGGATTTGCATAAATTATACATGTGGAGGATACCTTACTCCAAACTGATAGATAACCTTCTCCATTGGCTTCTTATATGAGGTACACCTTAAATACGGATAGCATTTATGCATTTTCTTTTGTCCTGCATCTTTCAGCTGCTTCTGACATCTATTCTAGGCTGGTGGGGGGATAAACAGTCAAGTCTATGGCCCCTCTCTCAAGGCTTGGTCCTTACAGATGGTCCTCAACTTACGACCATAAATGAGCCTGGAATTACACCCATAAGTTGTTGCAGTCTAAGAGACCGCCTCCTGCCGATTACCTCCCATAGACTGATTAGATCTCACAGGTTAGGTCTCCTCCGGATTCTACCTGCCAGCCAATGTTGGCTGGCGACTTCCCGGGGGAGAGCCTTCTCTGTTGCAGCTCCAGCCCTTTGGAACGACCTCCCCGTGGAGATCCGGACCCTCACTACCCTCCCGGCCGTCCACAAAGCCACCAAGTCCTGGCTGCTCCAGCAGGCCGGGGGGCTTGTGAAATATCCAGCCCCACGGTAACTGTGAATGTTGTGTATTTTAGAGTGTTTATTTATCCCCTTCCCTTGTTTATTGTAAGCCGCCTGGAGTCCTTCGGGAGTGGGCGGCATACAAGATCAATAAACTCAAACTCAAACTCAGTCGTTAAGAGGATCCATAGTTATTTTACACACACACACCCAACACACAAACAGGCCTCTTCCACGCTTTGCCAGACATGCAGCAATCCGCAGATGCTGTGCGCCCAACATGCGACCTCTTACAAACTCACAGCCGTTCGTTCGCATATTTTTTCTCCCACGCCAGCAAGCCAGTGGAGGGGATGGCAGCCACGACACCATGGGTTGGGGTTTTTTTGGACTTTTCTTTCACAAACCTTGTATGGTGGCCAGTGGGTTGGTGGCCATTAGCGCTGGGTTTAACCCTGCATTCACCCCTAGCACTGTGCTTCTGCAATCAAATCAAAGGCAGCGAGTTAAAGTGGGGGCTTTGGGGTGGCAAAGATGAGCATGCTCTTTTCACACACACACACACCCATACCCACTTTTTTCCTCTCCGGTGTGTCCAGGAATTATCAGAAGGATCCAACTTAGAATGGTTGAGTCAATGTAGATTTTATATCTTATCCTCTAGCACAGAGGTGGGGAACTATGGCTCCTTTATGACCCGTGGACTTCAACTCCCAGAATTCCTCAGCCAGCATGGGGAACTATGGGCCTTTTAGCACCTGTGGACTTCAACTCCCAGAATTCTTCAGCCAGCATGGGGAACTATGGGCCTTTTAGGACCTGTGGACTTCCAGAATTCTTCAGCCAGCATAGGGAACTATGGGCCTTTTAGGACCTGTGGACTTCAACTCCCAGAATTCCTCAGCCAGCATGGGGAACTAGGAGCCTTTTAGGACCTGTGGACTTCAACTCCCAGAATTCCTAAACGAAGGGTGGGAAGGAAGGGCATGTTACAGGTCCCACTGATTAGGAATATACATCTGGTGGGACTGCAAAAAGGGCCTTCATGGTGGAGGCCCCTTCTCTATAGAATATCATTCCCTTCAACGTATGGTTGTCTCACACCCTGAAAAGCCCTAAAAACAGGGCCGACCAACTTGATTTGATTGTATTATTTCTGTCATACAGGGTGGGGCGGCGGGGGGGAGGTTCTTTGATGGATTTTTAAATGTTGTAAGCTGCCCAGCATCATCTCTGTACGAGTTGGGTGGCTATATAAATGTGTTAAAGAAAGAAAGAAACCCAGAAGTTAGTCCCCCATGACTCAAATGACAGCCGCCTTCCAATATTTGAAGGGCTGCCCCCAAAGAATCTATTCCCCAAAGCCCCTGAAGGCAGGGACAAGAAGCAACGGGTGGAAACTAATCAAGGAGAGAAGCAACCTAGAACTAAGGAGGAATTTCCTGACAGTTGGGACAATGAATCAGTGGAACGGCTTGCCTCAAGGAGTTGTGGGTGCTCCAACAGTGGAAGCTTTTAAGAAGAGATTTGTCTGAAATGGTGGAGGGTCTCCTGCTTGAGCAGGGGCGTGACCCGTCAAAACCGCGGTCCACAAAAGCGCGCTCGACGAAAGCGCGCATTTGACGTCATCACAGCGCGACGAAAAAAATTAATAATTGAAATAAAAATAAAATTAAAGCAAGCCGATTCACATAAAGGTAAGGGTTAGGTTTAGGGTTAGGTTTAGGGTTAGGTTAAGGGTTAGGGTTAGGTTTAGAGCGTTAGGGTTACGTTTAGCGTTAGGTTAAGAGTTAGCGTTAGGTTTAGCGTTAGGTTAAGGGTTAGGTTTAGGGTTAGGTTTAGCGTTAGGTTAAGGGTTAAGTTTAGGGTTAGATTTAGGGTTAGGTTTAGGGTTAGGTTTGGGGGGGTTAGGGTAAGGTTTTCGCTTTATTTTTACATTTATCGATCACAGCACGATGTTTTCGTCACGCTGTGATGACGTCACGTACGCGCTTTCGTCGAGCACGATTTTGTCGTCCGTGGTTTTGTGGTGGAACCGAGCAGGGGTGTTGAGACTAGAAGACCTCCAAGGTCCCCCCCCCCAACTTTGATATTCTGTTAAAGAGGCTCCACCGAGGATCGAAGTCCAACCTTTGCGAGAACTCAACCCTCCAAAAGCTTTTCCAGTCTTGCCACTTACCCCGTACTGGGATTCAGGCCTTGCAAGCTGAGAGCTGGATGGCTGCTGCTCTGAGGACTGGGATTTGTGCTGTTGCTTGGGGGCGGCGTGGCCGAGTTGAGGGTGGTGCCCCCTGCTCCAACCGCTGTCCGACTGGGGGTTAGGGAGCAGATTGCTGGGGACAAGGTAGTAACTGTCCCAAAATAAGAACAGGACGTTAACATGAGAGCTTCGGGCAGAGAAGCCCAGAGAAGCTAGGCATTCTATCTCCCCAGGTTGTCCTCCACTTATGGCCACAATGGAGCCCAAAATTTCGCTAAGCAAAGTGAGTGAGTTATAGGTTTCTTTTATCATGACCCGACAAAAGCACGAACATCATAAGCGCGCCGACAACACCGCGGTGCTAAAACCGCGATGTCAAAAGCGCGCCGACAACAGCGCGCTGACAGAAGCGCGATTTAATTTAAGGTAAGATTTACAGTTAGGTTTAGGGTTAGGTTTAGTGTTAGGTTTAGGGTTAGGTTTAGGGTTAGGTTTAGGGTTAGGTTTAGGGTTAGGTTTAGGGTTAGGGTTAGGGTTAGGGTTAGGGTTACGTTACAGCGCGCTTCTGTCGGCGCGCTTTTGTCGGCGCGCTTTAGGGCTAATTAGTCGCTCATTCGTCGCACGGTTTTGTCACCGCGCTTTAGACACCGCGGTTTAGTCAGGCACGCTTTTGTTGTGCGCGCATTTGTGGTGGAACCTCTTTTATGATCTTCCTTCCTTGCCATGGATGTTAAACGCGTCCTTGCATGTTTTTTTTTGCTAATAACGCAGTTGTTAAGGGAGTCTGGCTACCCCACTGACTTTGTGAGAAAGTTGCAAAAGGGGATCACATGATCCCAGAAGACTGCAACCAAGTGCCCCCCTCCACAATTTCAGGCGTCCAATCCGAGGTGGGTTCCTACCAGTTCGCACCTATTCGGTAGAACCGGTTCGTCAAATCTACCGAACCGGTTAGAAGAGGTTCCACCAGTGGACCCGGAAAGCAGGCCACACCTACAGAAGAGCTTCCAAAATTTTTTGAAACCCACCACTGCGTCCAATATGATCAATTTCTGATGTTGCCTTCTTATCATCCAGAGTGCCAGCAATCTCAAAAATCCCTCAACCAACTTTGTGAGTCAAAGATCAGGCTGTTCTTATATTCCTGTGCTTAAGAAGGTCAATTTAATGCCCCCAGTCCCAACAAGCTCTCATCACTCCCAGCCCAGTAAACTATTCTGAAGGGAAATAAAGGAAAGGGAAATAAAGGGGGAGCGTGTACCTGTTGTGCTCAGACTACTGGAAGCCTGGGAGAGGGGCAAACCTGTGCCGGTGCCTGGGCTGGTCACCTGAGGAAGAAAAATATAGACAAGAATCTGTCACCGACACCGATTGATGTAGACACAGGTAGCACGCTTTCTCTCTTCCACCACCAGGGGGCAGGAAAGGTTTTCCCTAAAGGGCTACTTAGGGACTTGTTGAATGGAGGGGATGGCATCAGCCATAGTGGACCGGCTGCTGAGGACAGCCAACCGTATCTCTGGACCCCTGGCTGACCAAGAGATGCTGCCAAGCCTTGTCCCAGGGCCTGGAAGCTGTTGGCGTCTGGACGGAGAGGCACATTTGGTTTAGCCACTATTTCAGCATGCTTAAGTAGCTGCAGGTTCATGGACCAGTCTATACTGAGGATTTTCCAAGCTTAGTTCTCCAAAAGGTTACATTTCCCCAGATGGAATGGATATGCAGTTTGGGGGTGGTGGTGCTACCTGCACTGGTTTACTTGCTTAGTGTTGAACACTGCATGACTTTCATTTGAAGATGCTTCTGACACAGATAAAAAACTTGCACTGATAGTTCCTGCTTTATGACTCTGTAGCCCCTAACTGGGGCAGAATCGGGACGACTGAATGGAGTTGAGCATTTACTGGCCAGATGCCCTTCCTGACACCTACGCAGAGGTCACAGCAGATATTTTTCCTTCGCGCCTCAGGAGAGAAGTACCTGTCGCTACCTAGGATTGAACTCTTAGCCTTCTGAGTGGGCAAAAATAATGTGTCCCTCAAGGGGACTTTTGCAAACCTCAGCGTCCCCCTTGGGAAAGCCACAAGAGAGGCCAACCGAGAGGGACGGTCACCCGGGAGGGAAAAGTGGGAGTTTACCAAGTGAGGGCTGTAGCCAGGAGGCTTGCTCTGGGCAGGCAAAATGGGAGCAGAGCTGCAAGGGTTGATCCGTTTCTCCTTCTGGCGGCGGTTGCAGAACCAGACACGAATCACCTCCTTCTCCATGTTCAACTGTTCGGCAATAAGTAAGATCTCCTCTGAGGTAGGCTTCTGGTTCTGTCGGGGGAGATAGAAGCGTAAGAGCAACATCCGGTCCTCGCGAGAAGCGAGGAGCAAACAGCAGGACAGGGAACCATCCTTTGACAGTCGGACAAAATGGATAAAACTGAGTGTACAGCCACCTGCAGTGGGTTTACAGGTAGTCCTTGACTTACGACCACAATATTCAGCCCAAAATGCCTGTTGCTAAGCAAGACAGTTGTTAACCAAGATTTGGCCCACTTTATGACCTCGGGGAGGGGAGGGACAAGGGAGGGAAACTTTTTTTTTTTACCGCTAGAAAGCTTTTTTCCAATGCAAAGCGGACGTTGGTCTCAATGCTCGTCCGTTTCTTGCGGCGTCGGCCCGGCAGCCCATCAAAACCAAGGTTGGGACTGTTCAGCTGATTGGGGCTGGGAAGCGTGGAGTCCACGGACATTGTCTCTGCAACGTATGGAGGAGGAACATTTTATTCGCCTCTTGAGTAAGGCTCATCGGGCACATCTCCTAGACCAGGGCTCTCCAACCTTGGCAACTTTAAGACTCATGACTTAAAGTGGCCAAGGTGGGAGACCCCTGCCCTATACGACCCGACCCCAGAAACGGCATCACTGACTTTACAGTGGTAGAGACTAACTTGATTCTGCACCTAATAACGGCAGCAAGACTGTTGGTGGCGCAATACTGGAAGAAGGAAGACTTGCCTACCACTCAAGAATGGACATTGAAAGTTACAAACTTAGCCGAGATGGCTAAAATATCGGCATATCTTAAAGATCACTCAAATGAGAGATATAAACGAGACTGGAAAAAATGGATTGACTATATACAAAATAAATACGGGACCAAGAAATTCCAGTTAGCCTATGCTTAAGATCAGAAATGATTTAAATTGTTTAAAGTTAGTTCAGCAAGAAGAAGCTAAGGTCAATGTAGAATGTCATTAATTTCTTTATTTCTTTTTTCTCAATAGATTTTAGACTGTGTTTGTTAAAATCCATACCGTATACGGGCTCTGGGAAGTCGGGGGGGGGGGAGGAGGAGGGGGGTTAGGGGGGAGGGAGGGAGGGGCATACATTAGGCTAGACAAGACTTTGGTGGTAAACTAGAACTATTTTGACACACAAAAAATTGTACTTCGATGTCTTACTGATTGAGGAATGATGAAATCTTTGTTTTAAAAGAAATAAAACTTTTGAACAAGAAAAGACTCATGACTTAAAGTGGCCAAGGTGGGAGACCCCTGCCCTATACGACCCGACCCCAGAAACGGCATCACTTTTCTCCCCCACTTAATCGGAATTATGTAGGAATGTATCCTGTGTTGATGGAGCAAAGAAGAACAAAGTTTCTCCAGGGGTGGGATTCAAAGCTTTTAGCAACTGTTTCCAGACTTCCGGGAGGCCTGTTTTTCCCCCTCCCCAGGCTCTGGAGGCTTTCTTTGAGCTTCCGGGAGGGCGAAAATCCTCTGGAGGCTGGAAATGGGCCTATTTCCAGACATCCGGAACTTCCTGGTGGCATTTTTTCTGCCCTCCCAGAGCCTCCACACAGGTCCTGCATTTACCTGGCACCCAAAATGGTCCACAAGGAGAGTCTGGGGAGGGGAGGGATGGGCGGGGCCAGCCAGTCCTTGCAAGTACCGGTTCGGCGAACCAGATGTAAAATTAGCATCCGGTTTGCCCGAACTGGTTCGAACCAACTGAATCCCACCCTTGAGTTTCTCCCTGGAAGGTGCCCTATTTCCCACCACTCAATCCTGCTTGTATCGTGCTACCCCATCTTCCTTCTGCCAGGCTCAGCCACGAAGGCTGCCACTTGGCCCCTACATCACGCTAAACTATGGTTTTTGAATGAGCCATAGTTTACCGGCTTAAGAGCCGAGGTGGTGCAGTGGTTAGAGTGCAGCACTGCAGGCCACTTCAGCTGACTGTTATCTGCAGTTCAGCGGTTCAAATCTCACCGGCTCAGGGTTGACTCAGCCTTCCATCCTTCCGAGGTGGGTAAAATGAGGACCCAGATTGTTGGGGGCAATATGCTGACTCTGTAAACCGCTTAGAGAGGGCTGAAAACCCTACGAAGCGGTATATAAGTCTAAGTGCTATTGCTATTGCTATTCCCACGGCATGCTAAGCTTGTTTACCTGGGCTACCAATGGCAGGAAAGCCCTTTTTTTTAAAAAAGGAGTAACAGAATAATAGCACTGGAAGGTTACCTCGGAGGTCTTCTAGTCCAACCCCCTGCTCAAGCCTATACTTGAAACCCTATACCATTTCAGACAAATGGGCGTCCAATCCTTTTTTTAAAATCCTCCAGTGATGGAGCACCCACAATTTCTTCAGGCAAGCCATTCCACTGGTTTATTGTTCCCACTCACTTATAATTTCTCCTTAATTCTAAGTTGCTTCTTTCCTTAGTTAGTTTCCACCCATTGCTTCTTGTTCTGCCTTCAGGTGCTTTGGAGAATAGTTTGACTCCCTCTTCTTTGTGGCAACCCCTGAAATATTGGAACTCTGCTATCATGTCTCCCCTAATCCTTCTTTCTATTAAACTAGACATACCCAGTTCCTGCAACCGTTCTTCATATGTTTTAGTCTCCATCTCTCTCATCTTTGTTGCTCTTCTCCTCACTCTTTTCAGAGTCTCAAGATCTTTTTTAAAAAATTGTGGTGACCCAAACTGGAGCAATAGCTTGTGTGTGAATGCATCTGGCTCTTTCCTGTTACCTTCACTGCAACTTTCACAATAGTCTCCTTGACCAAATTCTCTTTCCTTCTCAGGCATTCTTAACGTTATCCAACTCCCAGACCGTTCATCCTGAGCAGGACTCAGCTTGAATCCCACCCCGCCGTCTTTCCTTACCAGCGTCATTCAGCCATTTCTCCAGAAGAGGTTTGAGTTTGCACATGTTCTTGAAGCTGAGGTTCAGTGCCTCAAAGCGCGAGATGGTGGTTTGGCTGAAGTCATTCCCATAAAGCTTCCCCATAGCCAGCCCCACGTCACCCTGCGAAGGATGGAAGGAAGAAAAGGGAGAGGAGCAATTATGAAGAGAATGCCAAGGCTACGTAGATTTCACGATTCAATACAATAGCAGAGTTGGAAGGGACCTTGGAGGTCTTCTAGTCTAACCCCCTGCCTAGGCAGGAAACCCTATACCGTTTCAGACAAATGGCTTTCCAGCATCTTCTTAAAGACTTCCAGTGTTGGGGCACTCACAACCTCTGGAGGCAAGTTGTTCCACTGATAATTTATTAAATTTCTGCGAGGTGGTGCAGTGGTTAGAGTGCTGTACTGTAGCCACTTCAGCTGACTGTTATCTGCAGTTCGGCTGTTCAAATCTCACCGGCTCAGGGTTGACTCAGCCTTCCATCCTTCCAAGTCTGGGTAAAATGAGGACCCAGACTGTGGGGGCGATATGCTGACTCTGAAAACCGCTTAGAGAGGGCTGAAAGCCCTATGAAGTGGTATATAAGTCTAGCTGCTATTGCTATTGCTATTTAGTTCTAGGTTGCTTCTCTCCTTGATTAGTTTCCACCCATTGCTTCTTGTTCTGCCCTCAGGTGCCCTGGGGAATAGCTTGACTCCCTCTTCTTTGTGGCAACCCCTGAGATATCGGAAGACTGCTATCCTGTCTCCCCTGGTCCTTCTTTTCATTAAACTAGATTCATTAAACTAAATTCCCCGCACGTAACCCTTCTTCCTCCACGAGGGAGAGCGAATGAACTGACTCTTCCTCATCTGAGCCCGGCGTTCTGCGGTGTACCTGCGTGAAGCCCAGTTTGATGCGCCGTTGTTTGAAGGTGCGGGCAAACTGTTCCAGCTCTTCCAGGTCGCTGGGCTCCTCGGGGTGAGAAGGGGTCTCCAGGCATTTGGGTGGCTGTGAGTGAGTGAGGTGGGACTCGGGGAGGCCAGGCCGAGTCACTTGCTGGAGAAGAGGAAGAAATCAAAGGAATGGGAATCCAAGAGACTCAGAAGAACCACCCACAAGTCCAGGCAGACTGCGTTACCAAACTCGAGTGGAAAAGTACTCTCACTAATTTATTTTTTAAATATATTTTTATTATTTACATACAAGTATATCGAACACAGTGTGTGACATTTCACCCGCAATAGAAACCAAAGTGAAAGACAAATAACGTATCTACTACTTACACAGTGCAAGTCTTGTACAATTATTTTTGACCAATGCATTCTAATACGTATAAAGTATCTCATTCCAGGTCTACTTAGCCTAATTTTTTCGTCTTCCAACTCCCACCTCCTATTTCCAACCATTGACCAAACCTGTTCCAGATGTCATAATATTCTGTCTCTCCCTTGTTTTTTTAAAATTCTAACGTTAGTCTATCCTTTTCTGCACAAGTTAACATCTTCCATATTATCTCCTTTTCTGAAGGGGTATTTTCACTTTTCTATTGCTGTGCATAAAGCATTCTCGCTGCTGTCAGGACGTGAAGTATTAGGTCTATTGACCCTTTGCAATAGCCTTCTCTTATAATACCTCATAGAAATAGAATTTATCCATTTATTTAATAGCGATTGCTATGCCTGGGCCAAGATGGTAGTCACTTCCCTGCCTCCATGAGTTGCAAATGTCATTTACTTCTTTCAGTATTTGGCGGGTTAGGAATGGACGAATTTGCTCCCTGAGATTCAGGGCTGAAATGCTTGCAACTGATTTAATACTGGAGAAAATGAAAGCAGTTATAATCATCTATAAAAGAAAAAAAACCAGGGGCAAACCAAAATATCTGCATGGTGTTCTATTTCCTTCTTTTACCTCAATGAATGTTTTACACATGTTCTTTCTTTCTTTTACATGACCCTCCCTCCCTCCCTCCCCTTCTTTCCTTCCTTCCCTCCCTCTTTCTTTCCTTCCTTCCTCCCTCTTTTCCTTCCTTCCTTCTTCCCTTCCATCCTTCCTCTTTTCCTCCTTTCCTATTTTCTTTCCTTCCTTCCCTTCCCTCTTTCTTTCCTTCCTTCCTCCCTCTTTTCCTTCCTTCCCTTCTTCCCTTCCATCCTTCCTCTTTTCTTCCTTTCCTATTTTCTTTCCTTCCTTCCTTCCCTCTTTCTTTCCTTCCTCCCTCCCTCTTTTCCTTCCTTCCTTCTTCCCTTCCATCCTTCCTTTTCCTCCTTTCCTATTTTCTTTCCTTCCTTCCTTCCTTCCTTCCTTCCTTCCTTCCTTCCTCTTTCCTTCCTTCCTTCTTCCCTTCCATCCTTCCTCTTTTCTTCCTTTCCTCTTTTCTTTCTTTCCTTCCTTCCTTCCCTCTTTCTTTCCTTCCTTCCTCCCTCTTTTCCTTCCTTCCTTCTTCCATTCCATCCTTCCTCTTTTCTTCCTTTCCTATTTCTTTCCTTCCTTCCTTCCCTCTTTCTTTCCTTCCTCCCTCCCTCTTTTCCTTCTTCCCTTCCATCCTCTTCCTCTTTTCCTCCTTTCCTCTTTTCTTTCCCTCCTTCCTTCCTTCCTTCCCTCTTTCTTTCTTCCTTCCTCCCTCTTTTCCTTCCTTCCTTCTTCCCTTCCATCCTTCTTCTTTTCCTCCTTTCCTCTTTCTTTTCTTTCTTTCTTTCTTTCCTTCCTTCCTTCCTTCCTTCCTCCCTTCCATGCTCACCTGTGCTGGGAGTCCTGCACGAGGCTGGTTCGGCAGGAGGCTCCCTGGATTCTGCTGAGGTAGCTGAAATAAATTTGGTGTCGGAAGCAGCCCTGTGGGGAAGTGAGGGAGGAAAAAACCGAGTTTATTTCTGAAGAGACCCAACATATTTTTGTCCTTTGTGTGCCAAGTTACAGCCCAGTTAAGCCATAAGCAGCAACAGCTTAACATTGAGCCCCGCCTTAAGCATGAGAGCCGGTTGGGTCACTTTGGGGCCAATCACCAGGAGATGCTGAGTTCTAGTCCCGCCTTAGGCATCAAAGTTGATTGGGGTGACTTTGGGCCAATCACTAGCAGACAGCGAGTTCTAGTCCTTAGACATGAAAGTTGGCTGGGTGACTTTTGGGGCCAATCACCAGCAGGCGGTGAGTTCTAGTCCTGCCTTAGGCATCAAAGTTGGCCGGGTGACGGTTGGCAATTCACTACCCTGTTTCCCCAAAAATAAGTCCACCAGAAATAAGCTTTAGCATGATTTTTCGGGATGCTTGTAATATAAGCCTGTTGTGGCCCAGCAGGTGCCGTTGGAGCTGCCACCAGACTCCGACCGCGAGGGGACCTCTGAGTCGGCTCTGGAGGATGTGGAGGACCCTGGACAGGGTTCTGACTCCGAGCAGGGCGCAGAGAGGCTGGTTGGTCACCAGGAGGCACCTGAGCCTTGGACCAGTGGGGAGGAGACAAGGGAGAATGAGCCGGATGCCAGTAGTGAGTTGTTCCTGGATGCACGGCATCGAAGAGCTACTAGGCGTCAGGAACAATTACGCAATTACAGGAGGTAATTGCACTCAGCTGGTGGTCATTAGGCTCCTCTCCAGACTATAAAAAGGCTACTTGTGCACACGCCCCTCTTTGCAGAAGTCAACACAGAATCGAATGTCGGAGAACTTTGTATGAGCTTGGCAGGCTGGATTGCTTGCCAAGCCTTATCTGTGTTTTATTGCTGCCCAAGCTTGTCTGTGCTGAGTTGCTGCCAAGGACCAGTCTGTCTGTTAATTAAATGCTGTAATTTATCTCTGGCTCAGAGTGTGCTTTGGTGTGGAACGAGGGGGGTCAGAACATAAGCCCGACCCCCCAAATAATCTCCAGTTAAGATCATCAGCCAGATGGATGCAATTAAGACCATATTTCCCCCAAAATAAGAACCAACCAAAAAATAAGCCCTTATGCATCTTTTGGAGCAAAAAGACCCAAATTTTATTTTCGGGGAAACAAGGTAGGAGACAGTGAGTTGTATTCCTTAGACATGAAAGTTGGCTGGATGGTTTTGGGCCATTCACCACTGGGCACTGAGTTCTAGTCCTGCCTTACGCATGAAAGCCAAATGGGTGACTTTGGATTAATCTTTCTCTCTCAGTCCAACCCACTTCACGGAGTTGTTATGGTGTGGGGAATAGGAGAAAGCATTAGGTATTGATTGATTGATTGATTTTATTATATTTATATGCCGCCCTTTTCCCCGAAGGGGACTCAGGGCGGCTCACAATTCAAACAGGGAAGGGGGGTACAGACAGAAAATAAGAAAGACGAAACATAACAATGCATAATTTAAAAAACACACAACAGTCATACCATTCGAGAAGGGGGACAGAAGCTCTTTAGCCCCAGGCCTGTCGGAACAGCCAGGGCTTTGCGGAAGGCCTGGAGGGTGGTGAGGGTTCAAATCTCCACCTGGAGGGTTCCAGAGCAGCCACAGAGAAGGCTCTCCTCCGGGTAGTCGCCAGTCGGCATTGGCTGGCGGGTGGAATTCGGAGGAGGCCTAATCTGTGGGATCTAATCGGTCTATTGGAGGTAATTGGCAGCAGGCGGTCTCTCAAGTATGTCTGCCACCTCGAGTTGTTGATTAAAATAAGGAAGGAAGGATGCTTTAAAAAAAAAGAGAGAGATCTCACCTTGCTGTCCCTGCTGGGCCTGTGGCAGCAGGAACTGTGCAGGGGACTGGAGAGGGTGCCCTGGGACGAGGACCAACTGCTGGAGCTGCAGCAGCTGCTGGATATCCTGGAAGGAAAAGAAACCGGGAGGAGAACTACGGTGAAAACATCTCCACGGGGTGCAGAGGGACCTGATTTTCAAGGCGGTTGAGCTTCTTCTGAGAATTATACCTGCCCTGAGACCACCGAGAGCTTTTCTCACCCGGAACCACGGCTCCCGTGAGCTGCCCGGAAAAGAGGCGATGGCCAGGGCACCACTTTCAATGGACAATGCAAGGCAGGCCATGTCTCAGGCCATCCGAGAACCAGTTTTTTCCTTTCAAACATCCCCCCCAGGAGGGAGCGCCTTCCCTTCCGAGGGCAAGTGGCCTGGCAATGCGGAGAACCTCTGGTGGCTGGCCCTGCAAAGCTCCCTGCTTCGTGCCCAAGCCCTTACCTGTGCCGTCAGCTGGATTGGCTGGGACAAGGCCAGCTGGGGCGCCTGGGGCTGGCTCTGTGGTGCTGGCAGTTCAGCCCCAGGTTGCTGAGAGGAGGCGGCGGCGGCGGCAGCAGCATTAGACTGCTGTACGGCAGCCGCCAAAAGCTGTGCTTGCGCCTGCTGCAGGAGCAGTTGCTGTTGAGCAGGCATCAGGGCAGTGAGCTGTATGAGAGAGGAGCCGGGCGGGCAGCAAGCAGGAGGCAAAGGGAGAGGAAGGAAGGAAGGAAGGAAGGAAGGAAGGAAGGAAGGAAGGAAGGAAAGAGGGAAGGAAAGAGGGAAGGAAGGAAAGGAAGGAAGGAAGGAAGGAAGGAAAGGGAAGGAAGGAAAGGAAGGAAGGAAGGAAGGAAGGAAGGAAGGAAGGAAGGAAGGAAGGAAGGGTGGATCAGGAAAGGAAGAAGGAAGGATCAGAGAAGGGAGGGAGGGAGCAAGCAGGAGGCAAAGGGAGAGGAAGGAAGGAAGGAAGGAAGGAAGGAAGGAAGGAAGGAAGGAAGGAAGGAAGGAAGGAAGGAAGGAAGGAAGGAAGGAAGGAAGGAAGGGTGGATCAGGAAAGGAAGAAGGAAGGATCAGAGAAGGGAGGGAGGGAGCAAGCAGGAGGCAAAGGGAGAGGAAGGAAGGAAGGAGGGAAGGAAGGAAGGAAGGAAGGGTGGATTGGGAAAGGAAGAAGGAAGGATCAGAGAAGGGAGGGAGGGAGCAAGCAGGAGGCAAAGGGAGAGGAAGGAAGGAAGGAAGGAAGGAAGGAAGGAAGGAAGGAAGGAAGGAAGGAAGGAAGGAAAGGAAGGAAGGAAGGAAGGAAGGAAGGAAAGGAAGGAAGGAAGGAAGGAAGGAAGGAAAGGAAGGAAGGAAGGAAGGAAGGAAGGAAGGAAGGAAGGAAGGAAGGGTGGATCAGGAAAGGAAGAAGGAAGGATCAGAGAAGGGAGGGAGGGAGCAAGCAGGAGGCAAAGGGAGAGGAAGGAAGGAAGGAAGGAGGGAAGGAAGGAAGGAAGGAAGGGTGGATTGGGAAAGGAAGAAGGAAGGATCAGAGAAGGGAGGGAGGGAGCAAGCGAGGCAAAGGGAGAGGAGGAAGGAAGGAAGGAAGGAAGGAAGGAAGGAAGGAAGGAAGGAAGGAAGGAAGGAAGGGTGGATCAGGAAAGGAAGAAGGAAGGATCAGAGAAGGGAGGGAGGGAGCAAGCAGGAGGCAAAGGTAGAGGAAGGAAGGAAGGAGGGAAGGAAGGAAGGAAGGAAGGAAGAAGGAAGGATCAGAGAAGGGAGGGAGGGAGCAAGCAGGAAGCAAAGGGAGAGGAAGAAAGGAAGGAAGGAAAGAAGGAAGGAAGGATCAGAGAGAAGGAAAGAAGAATCAGAGAAGGGAGGGAGGGAGGGAAGAAAGCAGGTAGGGAGGAGGGAGGGAGGGAGGGAGGGAAGAAAGGAAGGATCAGGAAAGGAAGAAGGAAGGATCAGAGAAGGGGGAGGAAGGAAGGAAAGCAGGTAGGGAGGAGGGAGGGAGGGAGGAAAGGAAGGAAGGAAGGAAGGAAGGAAGGAAGGAAGGAAGGAAGGAAGGAAGGAAGGAAGGAAGGAAGGAAGGAAGGAAGGAAGAAGCAAGTTAGTCAACTGCATTCTCTGTCCTCAGCAAAAAGCCAGAAACCTTCCCAGGTAGGCAGCCATGCAGTTCTTCTTTTCCCAGTGACTGGACTCACACACACCACAGAGAGAACTTGGCCAGGTAGGAGAGAAGCAGGTGTGCTGCTCCTTGTCGCGTGTGGAGGTTCAGGGAAAGGTGTACCTGTTGGATTCCTCCCTGTCCGCTGGGAAAAGGCCCAGGAGGGAGAAGGGAGAGTTGCCGCTAAGAGGGGAGCAGCCGCCGAGTTTTACTCTGCAGGGTGGAATTGCATCCCCTTCCCCAGAGACCTTTGGGGCAGAGGCTGAGACATCGCCATCTGCTTCCCCGGCCTCCGTCCATCCCAGGAGAGCCCTAACATGCGCAACCGAAGAGAACGTGGGGCTCCAAAACTACCCATGTCCTTCCCTTCCTTGTGTGGGGCAGACAACCCCTCCCAATGTGATAGAGCCGAGGTGGCACAGTGGTTAAATGCAGCACTGCAGGCTACTTCAGCTGACTGCAGTTCTGCAGTTCGGCTGTTCAAATCTCACCGGCTCAGGGTTGACTCAGCCTTCCATCCTTCCGAGGTGGGTAAAATGAGGACCCAGATTGTTGTTGGGGGCAATATGCTGACTCTGTAAACTGCTTAGAGAGGGCTGAAAGCCCTATGAAGCGGTATATAAGTCTAACTGCTATTGCTATTGTTTTGGTGGATTACAAGTGGTCCTTGGCTTACAACCATTTCTTTAGGGACCAAAGTTACAACGGCACTGAAAAAAGTGACGTAGATGACCGTTTATCACAAATACGACCGTTGCGAGCATCCCCTACAGTCTCATGGTCAAAAATCTAGACACCTGGCTCATATTTATGACCGTCATAGCGTCTGGAAGGCCACCCGATTCTCTTTGGCGATAAGCAAAGTCAACGGAGAAGCCCAGTTCGCTTCACAACGGTACAACTATTTATTTTATTTATTTATTGGAATTTGTCAAAAACAAAAACAGAACCCGAGAACAAGGATAAGAGAATGAAAATACAACGAGAGGGATGATAGGCACGTCTCCTCTACTGACCCCTTAAGTATGGAGTAAGGTCCACGCAAGTCAACGTGTGACCGAAACTGTGAAGATTTGTAAGCCGAGACAAACTGAATCAGACTTCGACAATTCTGACTTACAAACGGCAGCGACTCACTTAACAACTGTGGCAAGAAAAGTTGCAAAAACGGGGCAAAAGCCACTTAACAAATATCTCACTTAACGACAGAAATGGTGGGCTCAATCTGTCCTCCTATGAACATCTGTGTAAGTAACGTCTAGATAACAATAAACCACTTAAGTTTGCTCAGCACTTCCTTTCCTTTTAGGAGAAAGGGCCGTTTGCCCGTATGGTGCGCAGTGGTTAGAATGCAGTACTGCAGGCTAATTCTGCTGACTGCCAGCTTCCAGCAGTTTGACAGTTCGATTCTCGGTGGCTCAAGGTCCCTTCCTTCCGAGGCGAGTAAAAGGAGGACCCAGATTGTTGGGGGTAATATGCTGACTCTGTAAACCGCTTAGAGAGGGCTGTAAAGCAGTGCGAAGCGGTATATAAGTCTAAGGGCTGTTGCTAATCCTAGAGTGAAGGTTTGAATTTTGCCAGCACGGATTGCAACTTCCCTCCTCCACTTTCCTCCACCCTTGGTGGCAATACTCGAGGTAGAAATGATTCAACAGGTTTCAATCCCCTTCTGTTCCACCTCTCTTCAGCCAAAGGTGAATTGCAGAAACTGCCCGTTGCACTTACCCCAGCAAGTTGGCTGCCTGCTAACATGAGCTGAGCCTGGGGTAGGTGCGGCTGCTGAGCTTGGGGGGCTGGGGCTGGGGCTGGGGCTGGAGCTGGGGCTGGAGCTGGAGGCATTTCTGTAGAGTCTTCAGCTTTGATCTGGAAGGGAACAATAATAACCTTGAATGGAATTCTGCACCAATGATTAATTACTATGTATTGGATTGTTGAGTTTTCCACCAGTCTTAAGACTGTGAATCTAACTGCAGGTTACCCATATGGAGTAAGAGTAATAGGCGCCTTGCGTGCAATTATGAAGCCTCTGGAGCAACACTTGAACTTCATCCGGCACTGACAAAATCGCCATCAGTCAATTGCAAACAACAGCTTTACTCAGAACCAATGATGTGCAGTCAGTTGAGGCAGGGGAGGCACAGCCTCACCACTCCCATCATGAAAAGAAAAAAAAATGTAAAAGGAAAAAGGCAAGAGCTGAGGTCAGGCTGAGCTAGTTGCTCCCTCACCATGGATGACTCTGCTTAACTGTTTAAAAAAGCCTCTAAAAAGCGCCCTCTACTATGAGGCAGAACTCTGTGCCTCATCTAGTCTGACTTTAGGTGTTTTATGATCACTCAAGTAGAGTTAAGCAAGGGTTAAAAGCCTAAAAATTCCTGATGTAGGTGAGGCACGCAGTTCTCCTGCCTCACAGTAGAGGGCGCTCGTTTGGGCGGGCTTCTTCAGAGGACCCGAGGCAAGAGCAGAGTTGAAATCCTCTCTGAAACAACTGGAAAAGGTACATGTGGGTCGGGAGGTAGGGGGAGCTGAAGTCCACAAGTCTAAAAAAAATTTGAAACCCACCACTGCGTCAGTGCCTCACCAGCCATAAACCTCACCGCACGTCACTGCTCAGAACAGCTTCCATCCTGCGACGCGGCCTCTAACACAGTCGAACATCCACATCTGCCCATCCCAGATGCTTGGGAAGGACCAGATAGGCGGATAAAAATGTCAAATCCAGTCTGAACATCTAGCCGAGTGTGTGATCAACCCTAATGTAGATGGTCCTTGACTTACAACCGTTCATTTACTGACCACTCAAAGTTACGACGGCGCTGAAAACAGGACCATTTTCACACTTGCAACCGTTTCAGTAGCTTCATGGTCACGTGATCAAAATTCAGGCGCTTGGCAAGTGACTTATTTATGACGGTTGCAGTGTCCTGGGGTCATGTCATCAACTGTTTCTTTGCCCTGTTGCTGGGAGGGCGTGGTCATGGGGGCACGGCCTACTTGGCCTCCTGTATCATGGTGGGGAATCGTTTTTGCCCTCCCCAGGCTCCGGAGGCTTTCCTCGAGCCTCTGGGAGGGCAAAAACAGTGGCCCCTGGGCTCCGGAGGCCTGTTTCCAGACTCCCAGAACTTCCAGGAGGCCTGTTTTTTGCCCTCCCTGACCCTCAACACGGGCCCTGCACTTACTGGCATGATGAATGGGCCACGGGATAGGGAAGGGGTGGGCGGGGCCAGCCAGTCCTTCCAATTACCAGTTCAGTGAAGCAAATGCAAAATTAGCATCCGGTTCGCCCAAACCGGCTGAATCCCACCCCTGAGATGTTTCCTTTCTTGTATTTTTTAAAAAAACCCTGAAGCTCGCTTCTCTGAAACGAATAGTGATGTCTCACACTAGAACCAAGGGTCAGCTGTCGGAAGGATCCTGTACTGGAGAGATTGAGCCCTCTGTCCCAGCAGGGAGATGAAGGGGCTGATTCAGTGGAGACCCTCCTCCACTGCAGCCAAGATCCTTTGCAGTTCAACTTGAGGAATTCCGAGCAATGGGATCCAAACCAGGGGTGGGGTTGCTGCCGGTTTTACTACCGGTTTCGCAACCCTCGCGCGCACCAGACGCATGCTGTGCACGCATGCACTGTTCAATGTAAATTGTTCTTCACGCATGTGCAGAACAACTTACGGTGAACTGTGCATGCGCAGTTACTAAAAAGCAAAATGGGAAGTCGGGGGGGGAGGGAGGTGGGGTCTTAGGGGGGAGGGGGGAAATATAGTATGTGTTAGATTTTAAAGTAACATGATTGCACTTGTATACTGTTGCTCTTTAATTCTAGTGTAAAAATAGGACAAGCTGAATATATTGATAGATAGTAGAAATACACCGAAGGGAGGAGCAGAGGGAAAGAAGAAAGAGGGGTAGAGAGGGTGGGAGAGAGGATCGGAGGGAGGGTGAGATGGAAGGGAGGGAGTGTATTGGGAGAGAGGAGTGATAGAGGGGGAGGGGAAGTAGGGTAGAGGGGAATGTTGGAGGGAAGAACGAAAGTTGGAGGGGGGCTAAAGAAAGGGTGTATGGAGGGCCGAAGTGGTATATTGGGTTTGTATTTTGGGGGGTATTGTTGACAAGAGGGAGGGCTGTGTTTATTGTTCAATGTTATATGGCCCCGGTTATGCACAGTATATATGTGACTGTACGAAATGAAATGAAAATAAAACATATTTACACAGACTAAAAAGCAAAATGGCGGTGGAATAACGGCGGCAAGGGAACCAGTTCAGGGGGTGTGGCAGACCTGGGTCGTTGCCGGTTCTGTGACCCAGGCCTGAATTCCCCTACCAGTTGAGCCGAACTGGGCTGAACCGGGAGCAACCCACCTCTCTGATCCAAACCCAGCAAACTTAAATCTCTGCTACACTGCAGATATTTGGTAAGGAGTTCTTTGTAGGGATGAGAAGTAATGCAGTGCAATACATTCACATCCCGCCCACTGACCAGTGCAAGATGATTTATCGCTACTTGGCTTCCTGTTTTTCTGCCAGAGTTGGGGCGCAGGGAATTCCCCCCTCAAACCAACCTTGATTCAAAAGTTCCTATCAGGTTGATAACAAAAGCACAGGGCACTTCCCATTTTGGGGAGGGGAGGAGGGGGGTGTCTTTCTTTGTCAGCGTGATTTTGACCTGCAATGCCCGGCTCTGGCCTTGTTGGGAGGGGGAGTTTCAGGATTTCCAGGAGGGGGCAGCCAGAATTGTTTGCAATATTGCAGAAAGTGCAACTTTTAAAATTACGTTAAGAGCTGAGCTGTTGAAGTTATCTAATTCTATGTCTCAAAAGAGAGAGAGAGAGAGAAAGAGAGAGAAAAAAAGGGAACAGATTGTGGTTTGGGCAATATGCAAATTTTTTCTGTGCAATCAGTTAATCAAAATGCAAGTGATTAATCCAGCTAAAACAGACACGCACAGAGAGAGTTTACAGGCTTCTTAATAGCATCATTCAAGCCGGCGTCAAGAGTTCTGGTCTCATTTCAAAGCTAAACCCAAACAGACAAGGATAAAGACCCAGTTTAAAAACTGGGGTGCTGAATTATGGGCCATGACTACCTTACATCATACCTCCAAGATTTAGAAAAAAAAAGATTATGTATACAATCCTTGACAAGTGAGATGTTTGTTGAGCTGGTCATCAGGACTTAATACACCCAGTTACAGTTTTAAAGCATTAGCCTAGAGCCGTGATGGCGAATCTATGGCACGCTTGCCAGAGGTGGCCTGCAGAGCGCTCTCTGTGGGCACCTCATTGTCAGCTGCTCTTCTGGGCCAGCTGATCTTTGTGTGTGTTGGAGGCCCGGAAATGCAAAGACCAGCTGGCATGCGCACACCGGCCATCTGGTCTTCTGGTTTCTGGGGCTCTGGCGTGCGTGAAAACCAACTGGCCCACGGACATGCACGCACTGGGAACCAGAAGACCAGGTGGCCTTCAGGTTTCTGGGGCTCAGTTATGCGTGCACATTCCGGTTTTGGGCACTCGGTACTGAAAAGGTTTGCCATCACTGGCCTAGTCCAGTGTTTCTCAACCGTGGCAGCTTGAAGATGGGTGGACATCAACTCCCGGAATTCTGCAGAACAAAAGATGACAACGCCTATTGTCTCATCCCTAAGAATGCACCCTTTTCTTTTGTCCTGGATGGAAGCTAAAGCTCACCTCAACCCAGCTTCTGACCCCAAGTCAGTCCAAGCCAGTGGTGGGTTTCAAATTTTTTTAGAACCTCTTCTGTAGGTGTGGCCTGCTTTGTGGGAGTGGCTTGCCGGCCATCTGACTGGGTGGGAGTGGCTTGCCAGCCATGCGACCAAGTGGGAGTGGCCTGGCAGTCATGTGACTGGGTGGGCATGGCCAACTTGCAAAATGTGGTGAAACTCGCTTAACAACGCTCTTGCTTAGCAACCAAAATGTTGGCTCAGGAACTCTGGCATTGAAGTGTGCAAGTCTTTAAAGCTGTCAAGTTACAAGACCCTTGCACCCCTAATCCTTTAGAAAAAAAAACCAGGGGTGTTCAAACTTGACAGCTTTAAGACTTGTGGACTTCAACTCCCAGAATTCCTCCTCCAGTTGTGTTGGCTCAGGAACTCTGGCATTGAAGCACGCAAGTCTTAAAGCTGTGAAGTTACAAGGCCTTCGCACCTCTAACCCTTTAGGAAAAAAACCTCAGGGGTGTTCAAACTTGACAGCTTTAAGATTTAAGGTTTAGATAGGACTCTTAGAGGCGGGCGGGGCAATTAGTGAGCCAGCCAACCAATGAGTGGTGGGCAGGGCAAGCGTGGTGCAGATGGGCAGGGGAGGGAGCTGGAACCGGTTCTAAACGGCACGGTAGATTTGTGGAATCTCTTCTATAGAAGAGCTTAGAACTGGCAGGAACCCACCCCTGGTCCAATCTGAATGCCAGATGCCTTTAGAGCGACGTTTCTCAACCTTGGCGATTTTAAGCGATGTGGACTTCAACTCCCAGAACTCCCCCAGCCAGAAATGCTGGTGAGGAATTCTGGGAGCTGGAGTTCCACCCGTTTGAAAGTAGCCAAAGGTTGGGAAACGTGGGGAATTCTAAGAAGAAATGACACCACCTCGTTGGTTCCGTAGGTAGTCAAGAGGCAAAGTGGGACTTACCTTGGTGCCCGTAATGGTTGGGGATGGGGAGAACGGGGAAGGTTTGCTCTGCTGAGTCTGGAAGGGAGAACACGAAGCAACTTCAGCACAGGCAGTCTTAAGACTGGGGCCCCCCTCAAGATATAACTATTTCCTTACTCCCACTGCTCCTCCCCCAAATGTCCTCACCTGATGGTTTGTGTCAGGTCCATTTCTTTCTGTATCTGGAAGCAAAAAAGTTACGTTCACCACATAGGGTCCATACTAAAAGTGTCTCAAGAACCCCCAACTTGATCGAACAATCCACCCATCTCCAATCTCCCCAACAGATCCTCAGAGGCTGATCCATTTCTTTCTTTCTCTTTATGGATCCCGTGCTTACTTCTACAGCTTATAGTGACTGGAAGAATTCCACGTCTGATGAAGATGTTTCTACAATTCTGCAGTGTTATATCAATATCTGAATCACTGGCTCTGGGCCACGGATAACCGCTGTACATGGGGATAGATAACAGACTCCAGAGCGACACATCAGAAAGGAATAAAAAATGAGGAAATATGCCTAGAATATAATGCATTGCCTAGTGGTATTTTGAGTTCACGCTCTTCGTTTTCCATAAACAAGATCAGTGTGTACAAGCCTTGTTATGGCCCTGATTGTTTTGATAATGCTGATAAAGAAATAGAAGCAATCGTTATTTTTGTCACCTACAACCATTCTCAGTTTATTCACATTATTTTTATTTGGATAAAAGATAGATGATCCTTTAAGGCTGGTCTGCGAAAGTATTAAATAACTGATGGGTGTGTGATGGTGCATCACTGTTCATCATTCACAAGTTATTGGTGTGGTCTTGTTAATGTTCGGATTAGTTTAAAATTCATTCTGAAAATGTGGTACTTCTGCGACAGCAGTTAATAGCAGTGGCCCGATCTCTGAGAGGCTGCCACAAGGAAGAGAGTGCCAACCTATTCTCCAAAGAAAACTGAAGGCAGAACAAGAAGCAATAGATGGAAACCAACCGAGAGAACCAACCTAGAACGGAGGAGAAATTTCCTTGACAGTGAGAACGATTAATCAGTGGAACGACTTCCCTACAGAAATTGTAGGTGATCCAGCACTGGAGGCTTTTAAAAAGAGAGTGGACAGCACTTCGCTAAAATGGTGTAAGATTTCCTGCCTGAGCTGTGGGTTGGACTAGAAGACACCCAAGATCCCTTCCAACTCTACTATTCTGTTATTTGTCTTTTCTCTAAAATAGAGTGGGGCAGTGGTGGGTTTCAAATAATTTAACAACCGGTTCTCTGTCCTAATGACCAGGTGGGTGGGTGGGGCTCGGTGGTGATGTGACCGTGTGGGCATGGCCAACTCAATGTCACTCACATCAATGGGCGCTTTGCCTTAGCTGTGACAATGGAATAAGGGTAACCGGAGAGGCAGTTTCTGTAAGCAGGGCAATAAAAATTAAGCTAGAAACAACACCAGAATGTTTCCTCCCTGCCTTCCTTACAGGATTAGCCCTGTAAAGTGGGAAAAAACAAAAGGAGATTTCTTCCAACAACCAGTTCTCTGAACCTCTTAGAAAGTTAAGAACCGGTTCTTCCGAATAGGTGCGAACTGGCTGAATCCCACCACTGAAGTGGGGGATATTTTCCAGCTGGAGGAAAAAAAGTGGCTCTCCAAACCATCCTAATCCTCCCCTAAATCCTCCCCTTCAACGCCTTCTTTTGGAGCAATCTCTATCCATCCCGCCTTCCCAACCAGAGATGCAAAGCTGTTAAAACCTGGCTGTTCCGGCAGGCCTGGGGCTGTTGACCTTATTGTTAAGGTCCAGCCCCTGATTAGAACGAATGCATGTTTGTGAATTTTAAACTATTCTTTTTATTTGTCTTTTTTTTTCTTTTTTCTTCCTTCTCTGTAAGCCGCCCGGAGTCCTTCGGGATTGGGCGGCCTATAAATTTAATAAATAATAATAATGATGATGATGATTCTCATGCCATCCAGAATTGGGACAATCCCATTCTTGGCAATCCAAGAGTCACAAAGCGCTTGCTCCAGAGGTGGGTTGCTCCCGGTTCAGCTTGGTTTGGCCGAATCGGTAGTGGTGGCGGTGGGAGGCTCCGCCCACATGCCTGGATGCTTCTGTGCATGTGCAGAAGTGTCGTGTGCACACGAGTGTACGCATGAGCGAACTGGTAGCGACGGGATTTGAAACCCATCTCTGGCTTGCTCCCACCTTTGCTCCGAGGTGGCGCAGTGGTTAAATGCAGCACTGCAGGCTACTTCAGCTGACTGCAGTTCTGCAGTTCGGCTGTTCAAATCTCACTGGCTCAGGGTTGACTCAACCTTCCATCCTTCCGAGGTGGGTAAAATGAGGACCCGGATTGTTGTTGGGGACAATATGCTGACTCTATAAACTGCTTAGAGAGGGCTGAAAGCCCTATGAAGCGGTATATAAGTCTAACTGCTATTGCTATTGCACAAAAGAATGGGACCGCCCAATGGAGCAGAATTGCCTTATTTTCTTCAACTTGACTAGAGCTGAAAGGGATCTTGGAGGTCTTCTAGTCCAACCCCTTGCTCAAACATGAGGCCCTATACCATTTCAGGCAGGTGGCTGTCCAGTGTCCAGCCTCTTCTTAAAAACCTCCAATGTTTGAACGCCCAAAACCTCTGAAGGCAAGCTCCTTCACTGGTTAATTGCCGTTACTGTTAGTTACGTTTCTCCTTAATTCCAGTTTGCTTCTCTCCTTGGTTAATTTCCCTCCATTGCGTCTGGTCCTGCCCTCTGGTGCTTTGGAGAATAGCTTGACACCCCCCTCTCCCTTCTTTGTAGCAGCCTCTCATTTGAATATTTTTTTTTAAATTTTATTTATTTGGTAATGGTGTCCCAGAGGGAGATGTTTCATTTAAGGCGTCAATGGCGGAAGTGACACCCAAACCAATGAATAACAATTTGTCATTTGGCTTCTTTTTAACCATTTAGTCATATCCGACTCTTGATGACTTTATACGCAAGGACTGTCCATGCTACCCTGTCAATCACGGCTTCTTTCAATTGTTGGATGTTCAACTTTGCATCAGATTTGGTATTATCAAGCCAGTGGGTTTTTTGCTTGCCCTTCCTGAATGCTTTATGCTAAACATTGCCTGATTCTTCTACTTGGTCCATTCTCCTTTGTTTAGGTCCTTATTTTTCTCAGGACAGTAACTTTTAAAAGGTTGTCCCCCCAATGCTTTGTTTCTCAGCGCACCGAGAAGCCCTCCTCCCATTCTCTTGTTCCTCTTCGTCCACTACTTCGGATACTAATTTTGATTCATGTCCAAAACTGGCTAATGCAATACAGTAGCACCGACTTGTCTCAGGAGTATATTAATACTATTTATTAGGCCTAATGACTCCTTTATATCTTGAAGATGACTGGGGGAAAAATTATGTATAAAAAAGCCAATTTCTGGGCTCCTGACTTTTCTATTAAGGCCCTACAACGGAAAGCTGGAATCTGACCCTGCAGGGATCTCCTTTATTTATTCATTCACTTGCATTCTGTATTTTTAATACCTTCTTAAATTTAAAAGGGGGAAAGAAAATGAATTAGCTTCAAAGAAGCCATCGCTGCAGAGACTGCAGGGAAAAGTGCGTTCTCATTTCAACCGGCCTCCGCAACAGCCTTTCTGCTAATGAATAAATGCATCCTTATTCTTCCCATCAAACCAACTTACCTGTGTGGTCTTCTTGCAGCTCCAGGTGCACCTTCTCCAGTTCCAAGGGCTTAGACATTCTTACTTCTGTGAGAAAAAGGATCAAAAAAAAAAAGGGAAAGGAAAATGCAGGTGAGTTTTAATAAAGGTACACAGAAGATAGTGGGGCCAGAAATCAATGCCAATAGCAATAGCACTTAGACTTATATACTGCTTCATAGTGCTTTACAGCTCTCTCTAAGCCAGGGGTGTCAAACTCGATTTCATTGAGGGCCCCGCATCAGGGTTATATTTGACCTGGAGGGGGGTAAGGGGGGCTTGGCCAGCTTGATGTCACTTGTGTTAGGGATTCCTGTGGCCCGAGCTCCGTTTTCACCTGCAACACCCTCCTGAAACTCTCTGTCATCAAAAACGGCGCTCAGGAGGACCGCGCACGGAGCTTGGGAGCTCTGCTTTCATTGGCAGATGCTGCAGGAGGCTGTCACGGCTGAAAACAGAACTCATGAGGGCTGTGCACAGTCCCCCACCCCAGCTCCATTTTCGCTAGCGGAGGTACTGTGCGCCAGATCTTCGTTGTTTCCAGAGCGGTCCCACGGGCCAGGTCTAAGCACCCTGTGGGCCAGATTCAGCCCACAGGCCTTGAGATAGACACCCTTCTCTAAGTGATTTAGAGAGTCAGCCTATGGTAAGGTGACCAGATGTCCCGCTTTTGGCGGGACAGTCCCGATTTTTAATAATTTGTCCCGCGTCCCACGGCATTTTAAAAAAGTCCCGATTTTGTTTTTTAATCAACACCCCCCCCCCCCGGTCAATGGTGTCCCGCTTTACCAATGTTAAAATCTGGTCACCTTAGCCTATGGCCCCTAACAATCTGGGTCCTCATTTTACCGACCTCGAAAGGATGGAAGGCTGAGTCTACCTGGAGCTAGTTAGGATTGAACTCTATTCACTGCTCCACCAGGGCTCCATTATGTGCCAAATCTACGTAACGTGACTTGCACCAAACTATCAAACGAAAAATGGAGAATTGGAGAAGAAACCAACACTGATGGATTTAAAACGAAAGAAATGAAATGAAAGAAAAAATTTAAATTATGAGGCTGGCTCATTTCTAGGTTGTAATATGACACGGCAGAATTCAAACCGTATAAAATCTGAAAATAAACGCCTCGTAGATGTCAACTGATTCTAACACACCATAACTGAAACTTCCAAACTATTGCTTGTGAGTTCCCAGTGTTTTAATCTTGGCAAGCTGCCTGGAGTCACTGGTGTGAGATGGGTAGCTATATTAAAAAAAAAAGTGGGAAGGTTATTGCCTGCATATATATATATATATATTTAAATCTCCTCCGAGAAATAAAATGGTTTAATCTTGGTTTTCTTTTAATGAAAACTGTAATTCAGCAAAGCAGCTGAAAAAAAATCCCTGAGAAGTCTATATTCCTGCTTGGAACCAAGAAAACCTCTTTTTTTTACACCCATTAGAGACCCTCACCCAGTGGTGGGATTCAAATAATTTAACAACCGGTTTGCTGCCCTAATGGCCAACTGGGTAGGCGTGGCTTGGTAGTCATGTGACTGTGGGTGTGGCCAATTCAACAATACTTAGGTTAAGGGGCGCTTCGTCTTAGCTGTGACAATGTAATAAGGGTTAACCAGAGAGGCAATTTCTGTAAGCAGGGTAAAATAAAGATTAAGCTAGAAACAACACCAGAATGTTTCCTTCCTCCCTTCCTTACAGGATTAGCTCTTTAAAGTGGGAAAAAACGAAAGGAGATTTCTTCCAACAACCAGTTCTCCCAACTGCTTAGAAAGTTAACAACCGGTTCCCCCGAATAAGTGAGAACTGGCTGGATCCCACCACTGCACCTAAATCCAAACCTTTTGCTGAGCACATCACAACAGATACTTAAAAGATTAAACGTTTCAAAACATCTGGGCAATGAATGCATGGATGGATAAATAGGAAAAAGGGGGGGGAAACAGAAACGAGGTAAACATTGGAACTGCAGAAATATGGATGGCCGCTAGAATTCGCCACTCAGTAATTTTCTAGATTTTTGCAGGGCCCTTAACATTTTCAAGAATTAGCTTTTTTATATATATATATTCATTTCCCCCCCCAATATCTAAATACCTCCTCCATGGTGGGCAGATAACAATGCAAGAAAATAATACAAAACTTCAATAAATAAAGTTAACATCCAGTGGCCTCAGAAGTCACCAAAATCAAAAGAAGTTGAAACCAAATAATGCTCAGGTTTGTTTTTGTTTTTTTTGGTGAAATGCAAGCAGGGATAGGGACCATCCAAACTTTGGCAGGAGAGTACCCCAAGCCCCTGCATACCAGACTAAATGGGCACATTCTATTCTAGAAAGCACTGCCTGCTGTTGAGAAAACTAATCTGATATGGGTTCCACCACAAATCCGCGGTAGACTAAAGCGCGCTCGACGAAAGCGCGTACGTGATGTCATCACAGCGCGACGAAAACCTAACCCTAAACCTAAACCTAACCCTAAACCTAAACCTAACCCTAACCCCCCCAAACCTAACCCTAAACCTAACCCTAAACCTAACCCTTAACCTAACCCTAAACCTAACCCTAAACCTAACCCTTAACCTAACGCTAAACCTAACGCTAACCCTTAACCTAACCCTAAACCTAACCCTAACACTTAACGTAACCCTAAACCTAACCCTAACCCTAACCCTAACCCTTACCTTTATGTGAATCGGCTTGCTTTAATTTAATTTTAATTTTAATTTAATTTATTTTTAATTTTATTTGTCGCGCTGCTGATGACGTCACGTACGCGCTTTGATCGGGCGCACTTTAGTGGACCGCGGTTTTGACGGGTCACGCTGATATGTTGCTTCCATGGTTGAGAACCAGGTTTATTCCCTTTTTGAGACAGGAAATTTGTGCCAAGTAAGCCTCTTTTAACACTAAGGTCTCCTCATCTCAGTGGATAGAGATAAAAAACCCCTATCAGGGACATCAACTCGGTGACACTTTATTTAGTGATTTCTTTCCAAGAAATTATGCTAACTGGTTGTTGATATTGTTCATTAGATAAAGTAAGACAATGGTCTCTGGTAGCAGATGCTGTTTTGTTTATTTTGTTTGTTTGTTTATTGGATTTATATGCCGCCTTTCTCCCAAAGGACTCAGGGCAGCGTAGAACATTTTTAAAAAAACCACATATTACAAAAGTTAAAAAGGAAATTAAATAAAGTATCCAAAAACAAACCCAATTAATTTTAACAATACAATTTTAAAAATTAGATTAAAATTAACAATTAAATTAATTATTTTATTCTGTTCAGGCCAGGCTGGCTCGCTAGAAAAGCCAACTTTTTAGGGTGCATCAGAAGGACCGGAGGTTGGGGATTATGTGAAGCTCCGGGGGCAGCTCATTCCAGAGGGAAGGGGCTCCCATAGAGAAGGCTCTCCCCCTGGGGGTCGCTAGCCGACACTGTCTGGCCGATGGCATCCTGAGGAGGCCAACTCTGTGGGATCGCACTGGACGGTGGGAGGCTACCGGTGACAGTAGGTGGTCTCGCAGGTACCCTGGGCCTAAGCCATGGAGTGCTTTAAAGGTCATAATTAGTATCTTGAATTGCACCTGGAAAACAACCAGCAATCAGTGCAGGCCGCCTAAAAGGGGTGTAACATGGGAGCACCTATGATAACCCCCATGATAACCCGCGCAGCCGCATTCGGGACCAGCTGAAGCCTCCGGGTGCTCTTCAAAGGCAGCCCCATGTAGAGAGCGTTGCAGTAGTCTAGGCGAGAAAGGACGAGGGCATGAGTGACTGTGCACAGAGCATCCCGATCCAGAAGGGGCACAACTGACGTACCAGGCGAACCTGGTAAAAGGCCCCCCTGGTCACGGCCGTCAGATGTTCTTCTAAACTAAGCCGCGTATCCAGGAGGACTCCCAGATTGCGGGCCCTTTCTGAGGGGGCTAAAGTTTCTCCCCCTATCATCAAAGATGGAACAAGATGCACAAATCGGGATGACGGAAACCACAGCCACTCCGTCTTGGAGGGACTAAGCTTGATGCTGGAGGTGGCCAACTCTGGTTATCCAGCAGCTTGGATTTATTGGCCGTTCTTCTGTTCCAGATATTGCTGCAGTTGTGTGCTAAATAACCTATTGTAGTCTAATCTAAACTATGAATGGTAATCTAGTAAAACAGGGATTGGAAAAGGAGACCATCCTACCACTAGAGTCCACCATACGTCTGTTCACGATCCACTGGAGGCAAAAGAATCTACCGGTTAGTATTGTGACATCATCATCCACCAAGATAATTCACCCTTTCCATCCATGAGGTTCTGCCATTTTATAGTTTTTATAATCACTTTTTTAAAACCTAGCATAATATGGGAGGGAGGGAGGAAGGAAGGATAGTAAGGGAGGGAGGGAGGGAGGGAGGGAAGGAGAGAGGAAGTGTAGAAGGAAGGAGGAAGGGAAGGGAAGGAGGAGGGAGAAGAAGGGAAGGGAGGGGATGGAAAAGGGATGGAGAAGCAGGAAAGGAAGGCACTTGTTCAGTGTGATAAATCCTTCTCTGTTTTTTTCCTATTCCTTCAAAACTAGTCAGAATCCCACTTGGTTCGTAAGCAAACCCTGAAAGCTATCACTTTTTTAAAAAACGGACATCAGAGCAGGAGTTCAACCAGCATCACCGCTGATTTTACCTTCATGTAATGAGAAGGATAAATCCAACAGAATCAGCCCAACATGCACCTATTAAAGACACAGCAGGGAAGAAGGAAAGAGCCCTTTTCAGCATCTCCCATGACATTTCTTCATCTACTTCGTCATCAAAAGCGATCTTTAGGAGGGAAGGCCATTCCTACTCTCCCCCCCCCCCCACCTTCTACCAGTTTTCAGGGCGTGCCATGCAAAAAAAAAAAAAAAGGAAAAGCAAAGTATTTTCAGAACTTGCAACTAAAGTTTGAGATTTGTAACTAAATGTTGCTAGATAAAACTATTCTCATCCAGAGTGTTCAAAGTGACAATGGCGCTGGAAAAAAAAAGTCATTTACGGCCATTTTTCACACTCACAACTGTTGCAGCACCCCCAGGGTCACGTGATCAAATTTCAGATGCTTGGCAACTGACTCGCATTTATGACGGTTGCAGCATCCCAAGGTCATGTGATCCCCTTTTGGATTCCCTTAACACTTAAGTGGTAAAAAAAGGTCGTAAAAAGCGGCAAAACTCACTTAACTGTTTTGCAATTATGGGCTAACTTATTCTAAGATATTCAGATTTATTCCTTTTCCTGTCTGGCTTTACATTGCATAACTCTTCTGAAAGCTAGCAGCTGCTTTATGGGACATTTCTGCTCTTCTCCCTATCAGAATCCTACCTACAGTCTCCATGTCACCCCGTTGTTTTTTAGCATAATTCATAATTACCAATCTGGTAGCTTTTGAGAGAGAGAAAGAGAGGGGAGGGAGGGAAAGGGAGAGAGAGAAAGACAGGGGTCGGCTATTACAGGTTCGCCCAGGTTTGGGAGAACCCGTAGCTAACATTATGGCCAGTTCGGAGAACCTCCAAATCCCACCCCTGACTTGCCCACTCCTCCCCCCCTGTCTTGCCCCTTGTCCCTCCCAGGAGTCTCCATACGGCCTGTTTTGGATGGAAGGTAAGTACAGGGCCCGCACAGAGGCTCAAGAAGGTGGGGGGGAATGGGTCTCCTGGAACTTCCAGAAGGCCAGAAACAGGTCTCCAGAGCCCAAGGGTGACAATTTTCACCCTCCCAGAGGCTCAAGGAAAACCCCCAGATCCTGGGGAGGGTGAAAACGGGCCTCCTGCCATGGTGTAGGAGGCTGAGTAGGCCATGCCCACCCATGGCCACGCCCACCCAGCAATCGGGCAGAGAACCCATTGCTGAAATTTTTGAAGCCCTCCCCTGGAGAGAGAGAGAGAGATTAACACATCTAGAAGTTGGTAGGTTTGCAAAAAAACGTAAATTTGTGCAAGATTGATGCCACTTTGACTAGATGAGAGTTGGCTGTTGGAGAACTTAATTCCCATAGTAAAATGAACTTTAGCAACTAAAGGAATTAGGCTTGCGATCTTTTTAGCTGATACCCATAGAGAATTAGCAAACAGAGAACCTTTTCCTGGTATAGTGAAGGTAAAAGTTCACACCCAGTTTCTGTCCATCAAGCCCACACTAAAGACGTAGTGTATGTAATGCTGGGCAAATGGCACTCTCTCATATATCCACCACAATCTGCACAGCTAGCATTTAATGCTGCAAGCCTTTTGTAATACGGGACCGATCATAGGTACGATAACAGCTGGTGAAATAACCCAGAAATGTCAATCTATAATCTGTGATCAAAGATAATAGAGAGGCGTTATGTACATAAGAATCAAATTGGATTTTGAGACCGAATAAAAGCTGAACGGGAGGTTTTTTATGAGAGATATGAAAATACCTCTTAGCTGTGAATATTGTTTAATGCAGAGTCAACATATAATGGAGGCGGTTTTCAAGTTAAATGCATCTTTTCATCAACAATGTCCCCGGCTATTAATTTTTTTTTCAGAGCTAAAAGAAATCCGACGGTGATTCCCGGGATCACTTGGGATAAAAGCACCTGGCGGTGGATTTTCTGAAGCAAATTTTCATCTGGAACTGTATGTTTCTTCATTTGTCTCTAACAAGATTCCTGAAGCATGCAGATATTCAACAGGAAGAAGCTTTTCTTGACACACAGAAAACTAAGGGAGAACTAATTCTTGATTCTTGATTGAAGGTCTACATCCCACAGATGTAGAAGAGGTAGCATGGAGAACACCATGGCACGACAAAACCGCGCTCGCCAAAATAGCGGTGATAAAACCGCGTCGCTAAAGCCGCGACGTCATCACCGCGCGTCATCACTGCCGCGACAACAGCACGGCGACAGAAGGGCGCTTTAAATAAGCGCGGCGGCAGAAAGCCGATTTAAATTAAGGTAAGGGTTAGGGTTAGGTTTAGGGGTTTGCTTTAGGGTTAGGGTTAGGGTTAGGGTTAGGGTTAGGGTTAGGGTTAGGTTTAGGGTTTGGTTTAGGGTTAGGTTTAGGGTTAGGTTTAGGGTTAGGTTTAGGGTTAGGGTTAGGGTTAGGTTAAGGGTTAGGTTTAGGGTTAGGTTTAGGGTTAGGGTTAGGTTTAGGGTTAGGTTTAGGGTTAGGGTTAGGGTTAGGGTTAGGGTTAGGGTTAGGGTTAGGTTTAGGGTTAGGGTTAGGGTTAGGTTAAGGGTTAGGTTTAGGGTTAGGGTTAGGGTTAGGGTTAGGGTTAGGGTTAGGGTTAGGGTTAGGTTTAGGTTTAGGGTTTGGTTTAGGGTTAGGTTTAGGGTTAGGTTTAGGGTTAGGTTTAGGGTTAGGTTTAGGGTTAGGTTTAGGGTTAGGTTTAGGGTTAGGTTTAGGGTTAGGTTTAGGGTTAGGTTTAGGGTTAGGTTTAGGGTTAGGTTTAGGGTTAGGTTTAGGGTTAGGTTTAGGGTTAGGTTTAGGGTGCTGAGTGCTTCGGAAGGCGCGGATTTGCCCTCGGCGATTATGTCATCGCAGTAGGGTCACGTTTTTCCTTAGCGCTTTGGCGCGGATTTGCCCTCCGCACTTATGTCGGCGCGGATAAGGGCTTCGCGGTTTTGTGGTGGAACTGGAGAACATTGGTAGCAGTGTTCCAGTATTTGAGGGGCTGCTACAAAGAGGAGGGGCTCAACCTGTTATTTTCCAAAGCCCCTGAAGGCAGGACAAGAAGCAATGGATGGAAACTAAGCAAGGAAAGAAGCAGCCTGGAATTAAGGAGACCCTTTCTGACAGTGAGAACAATTAACCAGTGCAACAGCTTGCCTTCAGAAGTTTTGGGTGTTCAAACTCTGGAGGTTTTTGAGAAAAGACTGGACAGCCGTTTGTCTGAAATGGTATAAGGTTTCCTGCTTGAGCAAGGGGATGGGCTAGAAGACCTCTAAGGTCCCTTCGAACTCTGTTATTCTGCTACAGCTGCTACCGGCTCTTCGAGCAAGACCTATCAGTGCAGGTTTCTTTATTCGTGTCAGAATCAGCTTCAAATTGTTATTCTGTTAAGGATGGCTCAGTGTTAGAACACTGAATTTGGGATGCGTCTGAATCTCTTGTTCATTTTTCACTAGACTCTGCAATACAGCACTATTAAAAGTCAATGTACTAAATTTTAAAAAACAGAAATGCGGCAAAGGTTCCCTCCAGCTGCAATGTTTTCCCCCTGTATTCTGGAATTCCTAGAATATTTCAATCTCTGTCTTTCTTTGCTGTAGTACTGTCGATTTAAAAAACAAAATGCAAAACAGCTCATTGTTTTCATTAGAAGGACGTTGATTGGATTCAGGAAGGTCAACAGCAGCCACTTCTGGTTAAAAGTGATGCAAAAATGAAAGTCATTATTTTTGTGTTATAGATGCTCGTATTGTGGATTTCCTTCATATGTTATTATTTCTAGAACTGTTTTATCCCTGAACTATGAGCATTATTTGTATTTTCATGTGTTGTAAGGTACCCTGTGAAGGTGTTTTTTTTTTTTTTTTTTTTAAAAAGGAGGAATCCACACCATTTAAATAAGCAAATGGTAGGTTAGGGTTAGGGATGTAGTGGCTCAGTGGCTAAGACGCTGAGCTTGACAATCAGAAAGGCTGGCAGTTCGGCAGTTCGAATCCCTACTGCCACATAATGGGGTGAGCTCCCATTACTTGTCCCAGCTTCTGCCAACCTAGCAGTTCGAAAGCACGTAAAAATGCAAGTAGAAAAATAGAGACCACTTTTGTTGGAAAGGTAACAGCGTTCCGTGCGCCTTTGGCATTTAGTCATGCCGGCCACATGACCATGGAGACGTCTTTGGACAGCGCTGGCTCTTCAGCTTTGAAATGGAGATGAGCACTGCCCCCTAGTCCGGAACGACTAACATATATGTGCGAGGGGAACCTTTACCTTTACCTTAGGTTAGGGTTAGTCCCTGGGTTGAACCTACGTGGAGTGATCCGATTGCAGGCATAGAGGAAGGGGAGGAAAGATAGAAAGAAATAAAAGGAAAAAGTGGTAGCGAGCAGGAGTAGAGGCAAGAAAACATGGCTAAATTTGTAATTTTCGCTAAGCCATAAAGTATTGTATGTTATTTGTATGTTTTAGAGATCCAATGTGGAATCGTGGTTAAGAGGCTGGCCTAGAAACCAGAAGCATGTGAGTTCTAGTCCCGCCTTAGACATGAAAGCTGACTGGGTGGCTTTGGGACAGTTCCTCTCTCTCAGCCCACTTCACAGGGTTGTTGTTAGAAAAATAGAAGGGCAAAATAGAATTACGTGCGCTTATTGGTTTGCATTACTTATAAAGTAATAAAATAAAATCTAAAAATCAAACAAAAATTTGAAAAGCTATTGTATTGGTTCCAAGTAACAATGGCTCCCACAAGATGTGATGGAACAAATCAAATTATAGCTTCTTTGTTAAATATCTAGTGCAGTGTTTCTCAACCTTGGCGACTTTAAGTCCTGTGGACTTCAACTCCCAGAATCCCCCAGCCAGCATAGCATAGCTGGCTGGGGAATTCTGGGAGTTGAAGTCCACAGGACTTAAAGTCGCCAAGGTTGAGAAACACTGATCTAGTGTAAGTGAATAATGCATGCTCCATATTTTTAAAAAAGTAAGTTGAGCGTTAAGAGCCTGGGACTGAAGATGTATCCAGATTCAGCACCGAAAAAAGCGACATCACCATTTTTCACACTTGTGACCATTGCAGCATCCTCATAATCACATGATCAAAATTTAGATGCTTGGCGACTGATTCATATTTATGAACTCTGCAGTGTCCTGGGGTTATATGATCCCCTTTTGCGACCGTCTGACAAGCAAAGTCAATGGGGAAGCCAGGTTCCCTTCACAACCTTGTTGCTAACTTGCCAACCGCAGTGACTCTTTTTACAACTATGGCAAGAAAGGTCGTAAAACAGGGCAAAGCTCACTTAACAAATGTCTCACTTATCAACAGAAATGCTAGGCTCAATTGTCGTTGTAAGTCGAGGTCTAACCTGTAATTCAGATCTGCTGCTTTTACTACGTCGTTTTTGCTCTGCTCCTGAACCTTTTAGTAGCAGCTGGTCTTACAGGCATAGACTAAGTGAAATGTTCTCCATTTCCCCCCCCCAAAAAAATCCAGATGAGGAAATTTAATACGTCTGAGAATCAAGTGGATGTTCCAAACCACGAGCAGGGAGGGTAAAAGAAAGCGGCAACTTCTCTGATGAAATTCAGAGTTTCTGGAGAGATTTAAGTACTGCAGAGAATGAGTTTGGATTATTCTTGGTGAAATACGCCATACGTTGGAAAAATTCTAATCTGGTGGGATTTTCTTTTTAAGTGGGGTGGGGGGTTAAGGAAACACAGGAAATGCTAGCCAGTTTATCAGGACCAGGGATTTGCTTTCCCCCACCCCCTTTCCAAACTGCTGGCCACTCTTGTCGGCTTTCACTTCTGCTTCCCTTTCACATTTTTAGATGGTTTAAAAAAAGCCTCCAATTTACTGAAACTCAAACTAAAAACAGAAGCCCCCAAACCAGCCCCCTTGCCAGTTCTGGGTAGAGCTCCTCCTTCTCTCCTCCTCTTCATTTCTGATCCTAGTTCTCCTGCCTTGCTTTCTATGGCTGCCCAATGACGGAAAAAAGCTGGGATTAAAAACACTGGAGTGGCCTGTGGGGGGGAAAAAAGGAGGTAGGTTCTCATGTCATACTTTGCAAATTTCAGGGGGGGTGGTGGTGGAAATTCCACTTTTACCTGAAATATACATTGCACACCAGAAAAAGCCTACTGAAATGATTTACCTTCCAAACCAGGGGTCTCCAACCTTGACAACTTTTAAAACTTGTGGACTTCAACTGCCAGAATTTCTGGGAGTTGAAGTCCACAAGTCTTAAAGTTGTCAAGGTTGGAGACCCCTGTTCCAAACAAACAAACTAACCAACAAAACCTGGTTAGCAGACTCACCGCTCTCCAAAACACTAGCCATGGTTTGGTTACAAGGCAGCTTGCTCTAGAGACCAACATCTGACTTGGCGATACGGCCCTTAACAAACTTCAACATCTGCAGAGATCAGCAGCAAAACTTCACAGCAAGGAAAGGAACCATGATTGTGTGTCGCACCGCTGTTTAAAGCACAGTGACGGTGGCTGGCTCACAAGCTAGTCCAAAAAAAAAACCCCAACACAACCCCTTGCCACAGCTCCTGGTTGGAAGATCCTTTTTTTCAAAGATCCAATGACTTCGATAGGAATCCAATCGATGTAGCTTGCCCTCTTGCTGAGTGGGCAAGCTTTCCTCTTGAATTGATCCTCTAGCTGATCTTTGGCGTAAGGTTGCTCCATGCCTCCCAAGTCCTCCTGACCTCCTGCATTACTGAATGGTGCAATTCCCCTTACATGCACTACTTCCTACCCCGGTGCCCCCCCACCCAATCTCAGGCTTACTAGCCCCTCCCCTAACACTGTCTCCTCTTCTCCCTCCACCCCATGCAAGGCAGGATCGGAGGCAGGCAGAAATTTGTCGGGACACACTCCGCCACTCTGTAGAGAGAGGGGTTTTGCCTTAATGAGTCCTGAAGCTTAGGACAGAGCAATCACGAGCCTCAAAGCAGGAGAAGCAGCAAGAATAGGCAGCACTGCTTCCGTTACCCTTGCCCTGCCTTTTGCCAGCCCAATCTACAATCAACTTTTTGCCGGCATCAAGGAAATCTCAAGATGAAGATGGCAATGCATTCCGGAGAAGGAAAAAGAGAGAGAGGGAGTCAGAGAGAGAGACAGACAGAGAGAGAGAGAGAGAGAGAGAGAGAAACGCAGTGAGATGCCTCCAAGTTGCAGTATACCTCTTATCGCTTACCTGTTGCCCACAGGCCGGAGTTCACCATGGCTATAATTCTTCTGATGTGGAAGAGACAGACCCAAAGGGGCCTGCCTGCCAGTGACGGATGGTACTTGTTCCAGAGAGGAAAAAGCAGGTGGCAGGACAAGGAAGGGCCTCTAAGCTAGGGGCAGGCCTGGGGAGTCCCCAGGCGCTTGAGAAGCAAGAACAGTGAATGTGGCAGGAAGCAGCTGGGAGGAAGAAGACATGGCAGGGTGTGTGTGCGTGTTCTGGGGTGGGGGGGGGAGTGAAGAAGACTGCAAGGGCTGACAGGCAGCAAATACAGAGATACGTGTGCAATTGCCGCGGTACCCGCAGATGCCCATGCTTCAGTCTGCGGTGTCCAGAGCTCAGGGCAGCCCATGGCTGAGTTCAAAGGATTGGCATGGCACAGGATCTACGGAAGGTGTAGCTAGCCTAAAATGTGATTGGGCATTTTATGGCTCAGTGAATAGTCTTAGCATGTTGTGAACGGCAGGTGGTCCTCGACTTACAACCCATTCATTTAGCATTGGTTTGAAGTTATAACAGCACCAGAAGCTGTCCTTGGACTGAGGACCAGTGTGGCATCCCCACGATCGCATGATCAAAATCCAGGCGCTTGGCGAATGGCCTGTCTTTATGACCATTGCAGCATGTGATTCGCCCTCTGCAAGCTTCCAAGCCCCCTTCTGAGGCGCAAAATTAATGGGGGATGGCATGTTCGCTTAATGGCCACAGGAGCTTTCATTGAGCAGCGGGGTTTTTTTGAGGGGGGAAAGAAGGTTGCAAAATTGAGAGCAACTTCACTTAACAACCAACTTTCTCAGCAGTGGAAATTGGGGTCCCAATAGCCTAGCCTAGCATGCAAACCTGATTTGTTCGACTCTGGCTTGGTGTGTTGTGCAAACTCAGCCGCTGCAGTTTGTAAATGAGGCTTATGGCTTGGCAAAATATGTGGGTCCAGCCAGTGTGGCTTATTCAACAACCCTCATGACTTAGCACGGTGCATGAACCTACCCAACCACTGTCATCCTGGTGACATCTCGGCATCTGTATTAGCAAACCAGAGTAACTCCATCCATCCCCATCACTTATATAAAAACCTACTTCATTGCAGGGAACCACAAAACTCACTGCATGTGACCCAAAAGGGATCCAGCTTTGTTAGATCTAAAATATTTATAGTATATAGAAGAGAATTGTTCGCCTGTCTTTGTATCTAGGAAAATCTCAGCGCAGGAAATCTTAAAAGATCAAGTAGAAAGAATCTAGCTGGGCTGTTCATGGTCCATGGGACCTTTTATTACTTTATGCACATTTAGGGCTGATCTGCAGCAACTAAAATATGGTTTGGAGCTAAGTTCCGATAGGTCGCCTTTTAATGTCTGTAAAGTGGGACGCGGTGGCTCGGTGGCTAAGATGGTGAGCTTGTCCATCAGAAAGATCAGCAATTTGGCAGTTCGAATCCCTAGCGTTGTGTAAATGGAGTGAGGTCCCATTACTTGTCCTAACTTCTGCCAACCTAGCAGTTTGAAAACACGTAAAAAATGCAAGTAGAAAAATAGGGACCACATTTGGTGGGAAGGGAACGGCGTTCTGTGCACCTTTGGAGTTGAGTCATGCCGGCCACATAACCATGGAGATGTCTTCGGACAGTGCTGGCTCTTCGGCTTTGAAACGGAGATGAGCACCGCCCCCTAGAGTCGGGAACGACTAGCACATATGTGCGAGGGGAACCTTTACCTTTAAAGGTTTAAAGACGACCACGGAGAACAGCTGCATGTTAACGATTAGACTTGCATTTTTGTGCACTCAACACTTGGGGGAAGCAGAATGCCACAAATTCTCCAACTCACCTGTTGTGACCATGCAACGCACAACAGTCGGGAGACAGCAATACCATGCTAGCATCAGAGTTTATCATCATCATCCCTCAACATCAGGCACGGAGGAGGCCTCTATGGTCTTCACTAATTTTTACTCCTGATCTCCCCTACTAGATGGAGACACAAGGAGTGTTTCTACATGGGAGCATTTCATTCTCCTGTTCAGAATGAACCCACATAATGCCAAAAAAAGGGGAAAAAAAGTCTGTCTGGAGACAACCACATTGCAGATGTAACCCAATTCAAAGGTATCTATGGAGTCTCGGGTCACAGTTGTCCCAAAGGTGCTTTTTTCAAAAGGCAACTGGATTTCTTTGTTTTTTTCTCCCCCCCTTGAAGATGTTTTGCTTCTCATCCAAGAAGCTTCTTCAAATCTCTGAAGGGAGCGTCTTGGATGAGAAGAAAAACATCTTCAAGGAAAAACAAAGGAAGTCCGGCTGCCTTTTGAAAAAGCACCTTTGGGACAATTCAGAGGTACATTTGAAGGGCATTACGGGGCCAAGCACGCTCGTTCCTGCACACACCTTGTCACATCTCAGTGTGGCATATAGAGTAGAGGTTTAGACAAAGCTGAATTTTCTACAGAAGTTGGCAACTCTGGGCTCACATCTAGACAAAGCTGCCCTCTATGCCCACAGCACTCAGATGAAGGGACTTTAACCACACTCACACCTGGTATCACCTTTCCTGTTGTGTCCCTGTGAGGTTGCCATGCTTCGTCCCCCAACCCTTGATAAGCCAGTTTTAAGTTGTCCTTAGCAGTGCCGGGGGTTAAGTTGTTTTCCTCCTCTCCCAGCGTTAGTCAAGGGCAGCCTCGAGGTGTCTAAAATTTGTGAGGCTTTATGTCCCATTAACCTGAAAGGAAGCCAAGTGACTGATGCGACTGGCTACAGAAGCGGGCAGAAGCAGGATGGGCATCTGCAATGGAAACTCAAATTGTATTATGCTATAATTTTCTGCTGACTCAAGGGTGGAGGGAGAGCAGTTTAACTCAGCAACAGGGAAATTTACCAAGCTACAGAATCAGTAATTATCCATCCTGCATAAAACGTTATGTTGTCCCGAGGAAAAAAAAAATGTATGATCCATTCTTCCAATGCCCACGTCTTCCGGTTTAAAGATGTAAAAGCTTGCAAACTTGGGAAGGAACTCTTATTGATCGCTTAAAGATCCGTTGTCACGTGATTAAAAGAACTGAACTTCACATGAGAGAGCTTCCTATATTTATATATTCGGTTTAATCACTGCAGCCCACTATCTGTAAAATGGGAAGTGCGTCATTTTTCAAAGAAGTGCCGTATAAAAATAGTTTTGTGAGTTTTTAAAAAAATTATCCTGGTTCATTTAGGCCTGTAAAATTGGGTCACTGCTGATCTCTACAGGGAAAAGAAAGAAAGAAAGAAAGAAAGAAAGAAAGAAAGAAAGAAAGAAAGAAAGAAAGAAAGAAAGAAAGAAAGAAGAGTGAGACAAAGAAAGAGGAAGGAAGAAAGGAAAAGAAAGAAAGAAAGAAAGAAAGAAAGAAAGAAAGAAAGAAAGAAAGAAAGAAAGCTGAAACCGATGTTGGCTTTAGCAGCCCAATTTTAAAATACCTGGAAACAAATCCTTCTAAGTTTAATAAAATCGGTGTCTTCATCAGATGTCTAGGATTGCAATATAAGCCACTGATGGCCACCGAGCTCTATTTTGAGAGAACAATCTAGCATCTAATATTTGAACTCTTCCAACGCTTATTTTAAAACGTTGCTGTGAAGACAGACCCCATGCTGAGATCAGCCTTGCCGCTTTCCTAGCGGCAGACTAAAAATAAATCTCACCAAAAGTTTCTGGGGACTCCTGCGCATGGACCCAACATCCCCAAAGTGCACAGAAAGCTGCCCGAGTTGACTATCAAAAGTTACAGACCGAGGGAATTGTTAGGCGTGGAGCAGTTTGGGAGCTGCGATTTCAGCCGAGAGTTTCCTCTGATCTGCGGTTTGGCTCGTTGGCCTTGCGGTGTGGCCCCTTCTCCATGGGCATCTGCGCCCCGGATCTTGCCTTCACCGTTCGGAATTGCTGGCCAACCGAAATATGAGAATGTTTGTTTTTTTCTGCTTGGTATTTGACTGGTGAGGCAGCTACAGGTACAAGGCAAAAGGGGGAAGATTCATTAAACAACTGGCCATGTTTCCTCCTCACCCTCCCCAGTGCTGCATGTGAGGAACCTGTGGCTAGAATAGCAATAGGCCTATAGGTCAACAGTGAGGTCCAAGAGGCAGGCACCCTGCCCAACCCCGTCTCCCTGTTCCCATGGCTGGCTGAGGCAGGCGGTAATGAGAGGAGACGGCCGGTGTCGCGGGCGCTCCCCCGGGGCTGTGGTTATTGTATGTGACGCGCCAGCTCCATCGCGCTGCTCATATTTCTCCCCCGATCAATACTTTTGACTCCCTACAAGACAATAATCGCTTGTCCGCGGCCGCCAGTCGATCAAATACATTATTAGAGTGCGCTCCCAGGGGACCAAGGAGCAGGGTGGGCAGAAGAGGGAAAGAGTGGGCCGGGGGGGGGGTGTTGAAAGTAGAGAGAATGTTTTGGGGGGGGCACGATGGCAGGACAAGTTTGAAAAGAGAGAGAGGGAGGGGACCAAGTAGAGAATCTTTGTGTCTTCTCTTGCCTAGGAAGAGAAACGAGTTTTTCCCAAGACGGTCCACCAGGAACGTAACGTGAGTGCACTTCTCGCTTAAACCGGTGCGAAAGTTCCTTAAGTTTTAGCTCCAGGTGTTGAAACATCTGGCCCTCCTTAAAAGTGCTCAACGAAGGAGCCGTGCCCAAGTTTCCAAACTTCAACACTCAAACCTTGCTAAGTGGCAAACTAGGAATGCACTGAAGCCTTGCTGAGAAATTTTGCTCAGCTCTTTGGGATTTTCGTCATTTCACCCCACTCTCTGTCTGTGGAGATTCTCAGCCATCCAGGTCACGACTGTCCCACAGATTCTCTTTCAAAAGGCAGCTGGGCTTTCTTTGTTTCTCCTTGAAGGTGTTTCGCTTCTTATCCCAGAAACTTCTTCAGTTCTGAAGTTTCAGTTCAAAACTGAGGAAGCTTCCTGGGTGAGGAGTGAAACGTCTTCAAGGAAAAAGAAAGAAAAGTCTAGCTGCCTTTTGAAAAAACGCCTTTGGGTATCCTTAATATATTTCACTCTAAGGCAGGGGTGGGGAACGATGGCCGCTTGATGAGCTGTGGAACTTCAACTCCCAGAATTCCTGAGCCACGGCTGAGCCGTGGCTCAGGAATTCTGGGAGTTGAAGTCCACAGGTCATCAAGCGGCCATTGTTCCCCACCCCTGCTTTCAAAAAACACACTTCAAGTTCTGCTCCAAGGTGTGATTGCCGTTCAGTTTTTGCTTCTGGTCCAGACTCCAGAGTGCACGCCTTCGCTGCTCGGACGCCATTTCTGCTTTCCACTGAGTGTTAAGCACAATTCAGCGTGCCATCCCAACTGAGATTGTGATTAATCTTAACGAGGCTCGGTTGAAAGTCACCAGCTTCGCCAAGCGTGGCTTAAAAGTCGTCGTTTCCACAATGCTTAATTAAGATGGACATCGTTCGTCAGCTTCTGACAATGTGGTAAATGTGAACGGCGTGTGGCAGTTTCCCAAGGTATCTTTGGGGCTGTGCCAGAGGAGGAGAAAGAGAGGGCAGGATTATCTGTGGAGATTCTCGGTTGTCCAAGTCATAGTTGTCCCAAAGCTGCTTTTTCAAAAGGCAACTGGACTTTGTTTTTCCTTGAAGGCCTTTCGCTTCTCATCCAAGAAGCTTCTTCCGTTTTGAACTGAAGCATCAGAACCGAAGATGAGAAGCAAAAGATCTTTAAGGAAAAATACAGTCCAATTGCCTTTTGAAAAAGTGCCTTGGAGAAAGGCAGGATTCCAAGATTCAATGGAGTTTAGTCTTTCCCCTAAGTCACTAAACTATTGTTTAGCTTGCCTGAATGTGGCCTAATGCTACCCTGTTTCCCCCCAAAATAAGATCTCCACGGATAGTAAACCCAATCGGGCTTTTGAGCGCATGCATTAAATAAGAGCCGAAGTGGCGCAGTGGTTAAATGCAGCACTGCAGGCTACTTCAGCTGACTGCAGTTCTGCAGTTCGGCTGTTCAAATCTCACCGGCTCAGGGTTGACTCAGCCTTCCATCCTTCCGAGGTGGGTAAAATGAGGACCCGGATTGTTGCTGGGGGCAATAGGCTGACTCTGTAAACCGCTTAGAGAGGGCTGAAAGGTACATAAGTCTAACTGCTATTGCTATTGCTAAATAAGCCCTCTCCCAAAATTAGGTCCTCCCCTAAAATATTTAAAAACATGCACAGCCGGTCCTCGCCATTTCCTGGTGGGAGGGGGGAACATGCCCCATACGCCCCACAATCACTTGCCATCCACGCAGAACAGCCTCACGGAGTATTTTTTCAGCCTGCTCAGCAACAGCTCTCCCTGCCTTCCCCAACCTTCCTAGCCATAGGAGGAGGCGCAGTGGTTAGAGTGCTGTACTGCAGGCTACTTCAGCTGATTGCAGTTCTGCAGTTCGGCTGTTCAAATCTCACCGGCTCAGGGTTGACTCAGCCTTCCATCCTTCTGAGGTGGGTAAAATGAGGACCCGGATTGTTGTTGGGGGCAATATGCTGACTCTGTAAACCGCTTAGAGAGGGCTGAAAGCCCTATGAAGCGGTATATAAGTCTAACTGCTATTGTTATTGCTATATGTCAACCAGAAGCTATTAATGCAAGTTAGTCTGTCTTCTTACTAGTCTTAAGAATGTCTCCTTATATCTATGGAACCAGTTCATCACCACACTGGCTTTGAGGCCCCAAAGCCTGCCCACAGTTTTGTTGACACATTTATTTTGTGACAGAACATCAGAGGCTGTGAAAAGGGTCACTTTTAAGCATGTGCAAGAACATAGCACTGAACCAGAAAACAACCTCACTGTGCTCTCGCATCGGAGATGGAGTCAGAGGTAAAATAACCATGCCTAAAAAAATAAGAAGAAGAAGAAGAAGAGGAAATGGGGTGGGGGGTGGGAATTACGCCTCCTACTGTAGATGTAAGGGTTATCAATATCAAAAAGGAAACTCTGGGCCAGGCACTTTTGAAGGGTTGTGTATCACAAAGGGCATTTGGCAAATGTGTGAGAAGTTGATTAAAGGCAGATTGGGGGAGGGGGGGCAAGCTTGGCAAGTTTAAGACTTGTGGACAGGCTGGCTGGCTGGGGAATTCTGGGAGTTGAAGTCCACAAGTCTTAAAACTTGCCAAGCTTGGACACCCCTGAGGTAGACAATTCCAACTCCATCACAGTGGTCATCAGTGAGTGGCCAGAACCTGGAAATGTGCGGGCGGGGGAAGCCCAAAAGCCAATAAATATTTCATTATTTGAAAAGTAGCATGCAAAACCCTTTTTGGCCAATTCACTTTAGACGTTTCTGCCGTTGGAGTTTCTCCAATAAAGGTTCCTGCACAGAACTACCAGTTGGACTTCACAGCCTAAGCGCCTCCTTCCAAACTTACGATTCCATGATTCTCACCAAAATCCACTTTTCCAAAGAGAGTTGGACTGTAGCTGCTTACTTTTTAAAGGAAGTGGGGGGAAATGATCCTCTTGGGGCTGAAATAAGTTTGTCTCCTAAACTTCTAGTCTTCTTCTCAAAGCCACCTGCTCATTGTAAAGTTCTAATAAAGTCGCCTGCCTGGATGAGACATTTGCTGAATCTATGCCAATGCCCGTAGCTCACTGGCTGACTTTGTATTTGCATGCAGGATTATTTATGTATTTATTTATTAAATTTCTACCCCACCCACCCCAACCAAGTGACTCTAGAATAATGCAAGCTTAGGCCTAGGCATTTCTGCTCAAAGTCACTGTGCATGAAAGGGTGGGAGATTCATGTTAAAAATAACATGAAATGAAAAAAAAAATCCAAGCAGCAAAACAAAATGTACTCTACGCACTAGGTCTGTGACGGCGAACCTGTGGCATCACTGCCCTAGTCCAACTATCCGCATTTTGCAAGAAAAGCATTTCAATTATCCATGAGGTGGCTCTCCAGCCTCTTCTTTAAAACCTCTAGAGATGAAAAAGCCACAATTCAGAAAGACTATTGCAGTGTTGAACGGATTTCACCATCAGGAAGCTTGACCTGATATTCAAATGGGATCTAGGTAGTTGCAATTGACACCTGTTATTTATGGTGCTAGTTTCTGAGGCCATGAAAAACAGCTCATGGTCCATCTTCCCTGGAGTCATCCCTAAACATGATTTTTATATCTCCGTTTCTGCTAAATCTGTGTATCTGACTGAAGATCCTAAGATCCTTCGGCCTTTCCCCATAGTGCACGTCCTAAAGTACTTCGAATCATCTTTGTTGGCCGATTCTTAATGCTCTCCAATAAGCTGATATTCTTCTGGAGTCTGCAGAAATCTCAAAGATTCAGCTAGTTACACGCCTCTCTTTATGGTACCCTGATATTAAATCACAGGAAGATTCAGCTAGTTCAGGACAGCCACTTTTCCCAGCCCAAAGCCCTCCAGATGAGGCAGATGGTAATGCTCATCAAAATCAACCGCGAATCAACTTCAAACACTTACTTAAATTAACTAAGTAAGCCACTGTAGCTGGACCTGACAAAGTTTCCTGAGCTATTTTGATTTAGTAGCAGTAGACTTATATACCGCTTCATAGGCCTTTCAGGCCTCTCTAAGCGGTTTACAGAGAGTCAGCATATTGCCCCCAACAATCTGGGTCCTCATTTTACCCACCTCGGAAGGATGGAAGGCTGAGTCAACCCTGAGCCGGTGAGATTTGAACCGCTGACCTGCTGATCTAGCAGTAGCCTGCAGTGCTGCATTTAACCACTGCGCCACCTTGGCATTTAACCACTGCGCCACCTTGGCTCAATTGGCGTGAATTTACCTTCACGCCAATTCACAGACTCCTTTTACAATCCTTTTATCATTTGCCACTCCCTCAGGTGGCTACAAAGGGAATCTGGCAAAACTTTCCTGGGCCAGAGGAGGGAGAAACTCCACTCCACCTTCTATCTGTTCCAGAGGTGGGTTATGCCGGTTCAGCCCGGATTGGGCGAACCGGTAGAAGTGGCAGCGGGAGGCTCCACCCACCTGGAAGTGCGCCCCAACCGGTAGGAAAAAAATTGGCAACCCACCACTGGTCTGTTCCTACGGTGACCAAAGGAGTAGGAGACTATAATGACCTGTGGACAATGGATTCAGGGAAAGGAATTTTGCACTGATCCAGGAAGTAGATATGGCCCTCCTGATTAGCCACTGACAATCACTTTACTGTCCGTGAATATTCTATTTCTCCTTTACTTAAAGCATCCTTAGCTAGTAATTCTCACCAACAGAAACACACCACCTGTGTGAGTTTCTATAGGTTAGCTCTGTGGCTGTCTGTTGTGAAAACAAGTGCCTTTGTCTGTCCTGAGCCTTTCACTATTCAATTTCTGCGGAGGAGTTGGTTATAAAAGGAAGAAAGGTAAACACATCCATTTTTCCCACCCTCTGCAAAATTTGTATAAGCTTCTATTACGTTTCTAAGATATTATGAAATGTCTACAAAGGAGAATTTTTTCTAGCTTCCTTTTCAATTTTTGTGTGTGGCTTTTTTCTCCGTATTTTTTTTCTCTGTTTGTTTCGGGGCAGAAATTCTAGAAACTGCAATTCCAGCAGATGTGGGGGGGTGGGGTTTGTCAACTTAACCTAGATTAGCTGCCTCTGCATTCTTATCACAAGTATATCTTGTGTATATATATATATATATATATAAGTATATATAAGAATGCAGAAAAATTCCCTGACCGGATGACACCAAAAACTACCATACTTGGTCTGGAAGAGTTTCCACTGACAATAAGGCCAGGACTGGTGAGCCTCATAGGCAGGAGATGAAGGTATGGAGACAGCATTCATTTCTGGCATTAGGCACAATTCCTGAATAACAATAATATCAAGTGGCATTGATCATAGGATAGGATCTATATGGATGGATAGGATCCAATATTTGAAGGACTGCCACAAAGAAGAGAGAGTCCAAAGCATCTGAAGGGAGGTCAAGAAGCAACAGATGGAAACTAATCAAGGAGAGAACCAACTTAAGGGGGGGAAATCCAGACAGTTAGAAATTAATTAGTGGAAGGATTTGCCTCCAGAAATCATGGCTGCTCTAACACTGGTGGTTTTCAAGAAGAGACTGGACATCCATTTGTCTGAAATGGTGTAGGGTTTCCTGCCTGAGCTGGGGGTTGGACTAGAAGATCTCCAAGGTCCTTTCCAACTCTCTTATTCTGATGTAGTAGCAAAGACAGAGTGCCAATTGTTTTGAGGTGTAATGACTCATCTATAAAAGCAGACACCACTTCATATACTAAGATGACTGAGTGACCAAGCCACTCTGCATTTAAGCAGGTAGAATCACCAAGTTGGTAGATGTTAGATACAGCACAGAGAAGACCAGAGTCTCTGCCCAAAAATTTTAGAGAGGTAGGGGAATCTAAACGGTTTGTTATGAGATATGCAACACCAAAGATAGGAGACATGGTTATCGTGATGAGAAAGGAGAAAATAATTGGCAATTAAGAATATTTTAGCTAGAATTGCGGCCCTATAAAATAGCTCTTGGGCTGTTAAAGAGGGATGATGGGAGAAATACATCTTCATGGGTTTTTTTCCCCATAAATTGTAATATTTAGAATATGCACACTTTTAATAGCCTCGATGTTGTCTGATGCACTGCAGGTGTGCTGGTTAGGCTGTTTGGGGATGATGGGAACAGCAATCCAAACATTAGGAGTGGATCAGTTTCAGGACAACTGATGCAAGCACTGGCTTTTTCATATCAGGATACCGAAGAATATTAACAATTATTATATTGGCAATAAACCAGCAGTGATGATTCCAGCCGCACACCTATGCCACAGATCTTGGAGCTTGCTAAATTGCAAAGCAGCGCAGTTGTGCGGGACATAAAACTAATCTCAACTATAGTTAGGGATTAATTTCAGTCAGTAAAAAATAGGCCAGGAATGCTGCAGATAATGTCCATAGTCATGTCCCTAGTTCAAGAATCTCACTGTTTAGCTTTCAAAAAGCTGGTTTCTAGACCACAACGCAACCAGGATAAATTTGAAAGGACTTGTAGAACTTGGAAGAATCTTACCATGAAGCTAAGCAGGATTTTCAGTGCTCAAGAAACAAAGGAAAAAGAAGGAAATATATCCATCTTCATATTACACTTTGGGTGAGTATACCTTATGCAAAATGCTTCGTTTTGCACACATATCCATGTTTTTTTTCACATTTACACTCACATTAGTTCCACCTTTTTCACAAACATTTGGCACACCCATACACACTCATATATTATGCGTTTATACAGGCTGTCTTCCACTTACGTCCACAACAGAGCCCAAAACCTCTGCCAGTATTGTTAAACGAGACAGTTAAGTGAATTTTGCCTCATTTTACAGCCTGTCTTGCCGCAGCTGCTAAGCGAATCACTTGGTTGCTAAGTGACTTTGGCTTCCCCATTGACTTTGCTTGTCAGAAGGTTGCAAAAAAAAAAAAAGGTGATCACATGACCCCGGGACATTGCAACCGTCATAAATATGAACCAGTAGCCAAGCATCCGAATGTTGATCGTGCGACAATGGTCATAAGTGTGAAAAATGGTCATGTCACTTTTTTCCAGCGCTGTTTGTTAACTTCGAACAATCACTATAAGTGAATGGCTGTTAAGTCAAGGACAACCTGTATGCACATACATGAGTTATTTTTTTACACCTGTCTTAGCCTCTTCTTGTAGTAATAAAAACATTAATGGTCTTCCTTATCTTCTGTCTTGAGTATGCCTAACATCTGGGACAAGCCTGTTCTGTCTCAAGCAATCCTCTCCAAATTAAGGTGGGGTTCCTTCCCGTGCTCTGGATGATAAGGTGGTAGAGCTTCCGGTTTCTCTTCAAACAGCGGCCCATGATGCATGAAAATCCAGAGCAGGTTTTGTTTGAAAAGGAGTTTTAACTAAGTGGAGAAAAGCTCATTTGTCTTTGAGCCTCTCTCTGGCTTCTCCCCGAGTCCCTCCTGCTCTTCTCTTTGTAAAAATACTTTTGATCCTTTCTCTCCCTTTTGCAATATTTTTATATAGTAACGAAAGACCGAAGAAAGAAAAGGGGGTCATCAAGTTGCCGAGTGTGTGTATAAATGACATTTATTAGATTTCTTTTTAATCTCCCCCCGCGTAATTTTCCCCTTTGCACCTTGTCAATAATTATAAAGAACACGTCTTTTTCTCTTCCCGCCCCCCCAAGGGTCTTTGAAATGCTCTGTTTATTTTAAAACTAGAGGAATAACAAATAACGAACGTTGACTCCTCGGGGAGACAAATTCTAAGGCTATGTTTGCAGGGTGGGGGGGGTATATGTGATGACGGTGAAGCACAGATAATTTGACATTAATCAGAATCAAGAATTGGCACTCTTGTTTCAGGGCACGGCTCAGTAATAAAGATTGAGTCTAAATGTGGACTAAGTGCTTTTCCCCTTACCAAGAATAAACCGCAGCCCCCGTCCCCCTCCGAAATCGCTTGGACCAGTGGGTCTCCAACTCAGCTTATCTGAACCCAGTTCTAGAAACGACCAGAGTGAATATATGACAGTGACTCATTCCTTCTGAGACACCCATAAAATCTCACCCATGAAGACACAATGGATTGGGAAGATTGGGGGCTCAGTACGCACAATAAATTCCATTTAACAAAAAAAAAAGGTCTTAAGACGTAACAATCCCACATTCTTCCTATATTAGAATTCAGGACTTGAGGTTGTTTGCCTATGTCGTAACTATTCACACAAATCCTCAATAGCTTCTTTTCCCCCCTTTTTTTTTATTTAAAGGGAGGAAAGTTGTTTTTTCCACATTGTGACGTGTTTCTAAAATGTGATGAAAAATGGGCAAATATTTTTTTAGTAAGTACAGAAATGGTGTGAGTCGAACGGCTGCATACAGGAGAGAGAGAGAAAGAGAGAGAGAGAAAGAAAGAAATCTACAACGTTTGTGTTCGTAAGGAGTGAACAAAAATAATTTTTGTACCTTCTCTCGCGCTGCAAAAGTAACAACGTGATTTGACGACGTGTCTGTGGGACGGTGTCTGTGGAGCTAGGAGAGTGCCAGACACAGACATGGTCTTTGTGTGCCAGAGAATAATTGCCAAGTAAAAAAAAAGATGTTTTGACGATGTCATCGGCACCACTGCAAATGAAGGAGGGAACTCAAAAGGACCACCTGTTTTACAATACGTTCAAGGGAAGAATGAATGAATGGGGTATGAAATTGGGGGAATGTACATCACAATGAAGGCCGGTGGCAGAATTTAGCCGGACATCATCATCAATGAAGAAAAAGCGCACGGAACACCGTGGATATATTTTTTTTAATGACATTATATGAACTGTTTACATTTGGCTTGTATTTGTTTTGCTTAGAGTTTACCAGCACTGAGACAAATTGTAAATCTTGCAAAGTAAATCAATAAAGATTCCTATGCAGAATTTTTACAAAAATGCTGTGTAAAAGGAGAAGCATGTTTCAGAATCAATTCACACAAGTGCTCTCTGGCTCAAAGGTGACCGCTTTTCCTCCCTCCGTAACTGTAAGGATGTAAATTTCCTGAATTATTTGAAGACTGTATTGTTATCTCATTAAAACAATCCATGCTGAGAACTTTTCTGAAGGTGGAGAAAAAGGTGAGCTGACAATACAATACTTATCCTGTCTTTTCATTTCTGTCTAAGCTTAATCACGCCACAAATGAGCTTTAAATAGTTGTATCTCCACACAGTGTGTACCACCGATTGTAAAAAATAACACTATGGGACACGAGCTCTTGTCTCCACATGGACGATCCTTGAGTGTTTCCCTTTTCTTCTCAAGTCCCAAACTTGCTTTTAACAAAGCCTCCATTTTTAATGTTTTCCAACATTTTTTTTCTCCCCAGTCTTCACAAAGCTTCTGCACTCGGTACTCCTTTTTTTAACCCAGGCCTGGAAGCCCGGCGCAATCCACCCCTGAAACTCTACGCATAAAATCAACCCATAAATCTTCAGTCAACTTACATATTCATTCTCACACTGGGCAGGATTAGTACTGGACACTCTATCATATCATCATACATGGTGGGGACGGGGAACATCTCCGCATCTTCTCATGCCTGCCTTCAAGTTAATTTTACTGTGAATTATTTCTTGGTTTTACACTTGTAGACTTGATTAGGATCATACAGGATCTGAAGCATTGAAAGAGTCTCTCTTCCTATCCCTCCCTCCCCTCCTCCTCTGTGTGTGTGTATGTGTGTGTGTGTGTAGTTGTATGGGCAACTGCATGTCCCGACCTCTTCACCACTCTTGAATAGCTCTGCTCGGAAGTAAGGAAGAATGCTTAATATGCTCTAAGGAGGCAACTAATTTACCTGAAGGGATCTGGAGGGTGCCCCCCAAGATGATAAGGGGAATTTCAGAAACACAGGAAGGACAGGTGGGGAGGGGCGCATCTTACAGTGAACAATGCTTCTACTCAACGAAACGGAGGAGAGGGGGGGGTGGAAATGGATAGGGACAGGGGAGAAAAAGAAATACAGAGGGGGACCCTGGAATTCTCAGTGAGATATTATTTTGGAAGGATAAAACTGAAGCCAGGATGATAAATAGGATTAATATAATGGGGCGTGGGGAGCCGGCCCCCGAGCTGCAGCATCCCTTTCCATCCCCCCAGCGGCTGCGCTTTGTAGGGGGGGGGGCATCCGTCAGCCCAAGCGCCTGACAATGAAAATGGTTTCAAGCCACGGCTGCCCGATCGATACTGTGCGGGGGGAGAGAGAGGGGGGCTGCTAGCTACGGCAGGGCCAGGCCTCTCGTTCACTTGCTGGCTCTCTCTCTCTCTCTCTCTCACCCTCCCCCCCCCACACCTTTTCCACCCAGCGATTTCTCCCTTCTCCTCGCTTCAGACGCATTTCATTTTCTTTCCTATTCCATTCCCTGGTTTCTGCGTTGCAGCAGACTTGGGGAGGGGGGGGGTGCTTGGAATGGGGGGAGGTGACATACCCACCCTGTCTGGTCTCTCTCTCTCCCTCCCTCCCTCTCCCTCTCTCTCTCTGTGTCACAATTTCGCAGTTCTCAGCATGCCTTGCCAAAGCTATAATAGTAATAATAATTTTTTAAAAGCAATAACAGCAACAAAACCTGGGGGAACAGCTGGGTTTCTTTCCTTTCACCCAACTCCCCCCACCTCGCCCCCAGCCCCATTAAATTAAAGCACAGAGTGGAGAACCAAGAGATAACCCCCAAACCTTCCTCGCTAGCCTTTGTAGGCATTGACAAAGAAATCAGTAACTGCCACCACTGTACAGGTAGAGGAAACCCGCCCCCCCCCCCTGCCAAGGTCACAAAAATGCCTACAACAGAAGGGTGGCAAAAATGCACCCTGATTCCTCCTTCCTGCTTCCCACAGCCAGCATCCAACCCAGAGACTGGTACCCCTCACCCCAAAATGCCTGCTGACTCCCAAAATCAGCACTGGCCGTTCTTCCCCTGGAGAAATCCTTCCGGGCATGCAACGGGCATCATCCCCAAGGGACCCAGGGGGTGGAGAGCAGCCCTGGGCGGGCTGGTTTGAGTTTGGTCCTCTTGAAAAGCCATTTAGGCCCGAGCGAGGCCGCTGCCTAATGCATTCAGCTGTGTTAAAGGGCAGCAGACGGTGATTGTTTAATTTATAATGGCACCGTAACCCCAGGGAAGGATGGGGTGCGATCGGGATGTCGAACCCGAGGCACCAAAAAATACCTCAGCAACTACATTACAAGGTCACTTAATCACGCTGGAGCAGCGGCCAGGGAAGAACATGGAGGGTTGGGAATACCGGTAGTCCCCCGACTTACAACGGTTTGTTTATAGTGACCGTTGCAACGGCACTGGGGGAAAAAAGGGATGTATTGTTGATGACCGTTTTTCACACTTACAACCGTCCGCAGCATCCCTGTGATCAAAAGTCAGACGCTTGGCAACTGACTCCTGCTTATGACGGTCGCGGTCATGTGATCCCCGTTTGCGACCTTCTGACAAGCCGAGTCAACGGGGAAGCCGGGTTCACTTAACAACCAGGTTATTAGCTTAACAACTGCGGATGGACCCACTTAACAACGGTAGAAAGAAAGATCATCAAAGAGGGCAAAAGTCACTTAGCAACTGTCTGCCTTAGCAACGGAAATTTTGGGCTGAGTTGTGATCAAGAGGACTATCCGTATACAGGATGGGGACAGGGGGTCCCCAGAGGCAACTGAGATGGACAAATTTTGGAAACTCCAGCCCCCAGCATCACCAAGGCCCAGTCCAACCCCCAGTTTTCCCAACCACCAGTTGCTTCTGAACTCTTCTTCTCTCTTCCGTAAATATCTACTTTATCTCTTTGAATGGTTTCAACGGCCCCAATTCCAGGCCGCCCCATTGTCTCTCTCTCTCTCTCTCTCCCTTCCCACTTCAACCTCCTGTCCCACGGTTTCCTGCAAGATCTCCCTCCGTTGACTGCAGATATGTTTCCCCAGCTCTTCCTAGCCTGCTTTTATTGCTGTCCAATTAGTGTACAAGAAATCATCGTCATCTTAGATTTATACCCTGCCTTTCCTTCAGGGGAGCTCAAGGCAACATTTTCCCCTCCAACCTCCCCCCCACCCCAGACATTTCCCCTTCCAATTTTCCCCCCAGAACGGCTCCGTTAAAAAAAAAAAGGTAGGTTGGAGTGTGGAAGCGAATGGCGCAACACGGCCCAGTGGAGATTTTACGGCTGAGGTTAAACCAGCCTTTCTCCATTTCTGCTCTGAGGCCTTCATCCCTGCAACGCCACACTGGCACATAGAACTGTGTAGGTAGTCCTCGACTTACGACCACAGTTGAGCCCCAAATTTCTCTTGCCCAGTGAGACATTTGTTAAGTGAGTTTTGCCCCGTCTTTCTTTGCCACCGTTGCTAAGTGAATCTCTGCAGTTGCGTTAATAACATGGTTGTTAAGTGAATCTTTGCTCGTCAGAAGGCTGCCAAAGGGGATCACGTGACTCAAGGATATGGCAGCCATCCTAAATAGAGGAGACAGTTGCCTGGCGCCTGAATTTCGATCACGTGACCGTGGGGATGCCGCAACGGTCCTCAGTATGGGAAAATGGTCGCAGTCGTTTTTCTCACTGCTGTTGTAACTTTGAACAGTCACTAAATGAGCTGTTGTAAGTAAGGACCATCTCTGTACTGGTGAGCTGAGCAGCCGTATAAATCAGTATAAATAAATGAAGCTGTTCACACTTTCCCTGGATTTACATTGGCACCGCAAATACATTTTCAATCAGAGCTTTCTCCTCCTTTTCTCTTATTCAGCTTTTACCTTAATTGCATCCCCATTAATCACCCCAACTGCCCAGAGGGATAAGAGGAGCAGTCAATAAATTTTATAAATAAAATAAAATAAAATTAAAATTAAAAGTAAAAGGAATGGCGCACCGTTCCGGAGGAGAGCCTTCTCGGTGGCTGCTCCGTCCCTTTGGAACGAACTCCCCGTAGAAATTCGGACCCTCACCACCCTCCAGTCCTTCCACGCCGCTGTAAAGACCTGGCTGTCCCGGCTGGCCTGGGGTTGAGATTGTAGCCCCACTCGAACTGTGCGATTGTTGTGTTTTCTTTTTTAACATGCTGTATTGTCTATTGTTTGTCTTTCCCCCCTCCCTTTTTGAATTGTGAGCCGCCCTGAGTCCCCTTAGGGAAAAGGGCGGCATACAAATAAAGGCAAAACAAATTTTAAAAATCAAATTATTTTCCACCCCCCACCTTCCCAGTTGTCTTATCGCTTACTTGCAGGGGGGAGGGTGGGTGTTAACTAAGGCAGACTATGGGTGCCTCTGGGGAGTGTGGGACGCACGATGTCGCCCAAGTCATGATGCCACCATGCACATCTATGACATCATGAATTAATTTGTGTCACTTGCGTAATGGCCTCACATGATGTCACGGTGGCCTTTATCGGTCACCCAGAGTGGTGGAAAACAGGAGATAAAGACATAATAGCCGGGAGAAATGGGTCACCAAGCTCTAGCTACCACCTGTTGGCTCCTTTCAACTAGAGAGCACCCCACAGGAGTTTTCAGGCACAGCATTATGGAAATCAATAAAAGCCATTCGAGGATGTACGTTTTGCTCTTACATTTTATTTAAGCTGGGCTTGGCTGAGCGAAGCTTGCAGGGAAATTAGGGCCCAGGGTTCAAATGTCCATTTTCTTCTCTCCGCCATCTTCAGTAGCCTCCCAGTTTTGCTGCCTTATCAGGATTAAAACCTACAGACCGTAACGCCTTAAACAATTCTCTCTCTCTCTCGTCTCAATACAGGGAGTCCTCGCCTTACGACCACAGCTGAGCCCAAAATTTATGTGGCTCAGTGAGACATTTGTTAAGGGAGCTTTGCCCCACTTGACGATCTTTCTTGCCACTGTTGTTAAGGGAATCACTGCAGTTGATAAGTTAAGTAACTAAGAAATAATTAAGTGAATCTGGCTTCCCCATTTGGCTTTATGGTTCCACCACAAAACTGCGTTCGACTAAAGGGCGCTCGACGAAACCGCGTAGCTGACGTCATCACAGCGTGACAACAGCGTGGAGAAAAAAGCACGCTGTAAACACTAAACCTAAAATTAACCCCTAAACCTAAACTTAACCCCCCTAAACCTAATCCTAAACCTAACCCTAAACCTAACCCTTAAGCTAACCCTAACCCTAACCCTAAACCTAACCCTTAACCTAACCCTAAACCTAATCCTAACCCTTAACCTAACCCTAAACCTAACCCTAACCCTAACCCTTAACCTAACCCTAAACCTAACCCTTACCTTAACTTGAATCGGCTTGCTTTCAAAGCGCTATTTAAAGCGCCCTTCTTTCTCCGCGCTCGCTGTTGTCGCCCTGTTGATGACGTCAGCGACGCGGTTTAATCGGGCGCGCTTTAGTCGAGCGCGGTTTTGTTGTGCCACGGGCTTTACTGGTCAGAAGGTCGCAAAAGGGGATCATGTGACCGGTCATAAATAGGAACCAGTTGCCAAGCCTCCGAAATTTAATGATGTGATCATGGGGATGCTGCAAAGGTCGTAAATGTGAAAAACCAGTTGCAAGTCGCTTTTTTTCAGTGCCATTATAACTTTGACTGGCCACTAAATGAACTGTTGTAAGTCAAGGGCTACCTGTAGTAGCACTGGTCTTCAGGTGTACTCAAAAAGACCAAGGCTGGGTTGTGACAACACATTTTAAATCTCGCTAAACTTAACAAAGCACATTCGCTGGCTGTGATTCCTACCAGGCAATACCCAAATCACTAAACCATGTTATGGTTGAATGTGACAGCCCGATTCTGCAACATCTGAAGGATGGATGGCTTCCCACAACATGCTGAACACAAATGACTCAACCTCATTTTAGCCTCGTCTAGCATTTGTATAAATGCAGCTGTTTGGCGTTGCAGGAAAAATGCATTTAGTCCCCATCTGGCTGGGGCTTTCAGCTCACTTTGGAGAACCATGGACGAGATTGGGAAGCTCCAAATATCCAGGGTGCTTGTGAGGAGGGCGAGTTTCTGGGTTGGAAACCAATCCAGTGGTCCTCTCAAGCTGCTTGCAATTCCTACTCCCCCTACATACAATTTGCCCAATTGCCAGACCTGTCCATCAGGCCTGCGTCGGCTGCTCGGAGTCACGCTGTGAGGTGAGGATGCTGCACCCTCAGGGGTTCGGGAGTAGGGCTGGGGGGGGGGGTCATGGTAACACCTCCTCCTGTAACAAAGGGGGTTATAGCCTATGTCCCCCCCCCACCCTGCCAGGAGATGTCTCTGTGTTGTGAGCAAAGGAAGGAATTCTTACTTTCAGGAAGTCACCAAGGATGAAGTTCAGGCAGAATCTCTGGATATGCAGCATTTTCCTCCCCTGTGCCTTCAAGTCAGTGCTGGTTCCTGGATTCGTCCCTTGGTTTCCCTTGGCAAAAATAAGTGTTTTGCGCTTGTCTCTTTCCTAGCGGCAAGAGAGAGGACTGGAACCAACTCACCCAACTGTCTTTGTGCCTAAGTAAGACGGGACTAGAACTCCCGGTCTCCCGGTTGCTACTACTATACCCGACTTATTAAAGGCTCTTGCCACAGGAAAGAGGTCTCTTCAAAAGTTCTTCCTTGTGGTGTCATTATGTCTCATCTCGTCTTTTTATTTGCTTTTAGCACATCGCTCTTTTGTATTTATATTCTTCACTTTGCATCATCTGCTTGAAGAATGTAAAGTGACTGCATGCTTATAATAAAGCTTTTTTCAACACAACAACCCAGTTCTGAATATAATGCAATGGATTGGCATCATCTCCCAAGTGTAAAAAAAAACACCACAAAAACGTAGTTGGATTCAGAATTTCCAGTCCCACCTGCTATATAGGATCAGATCATTTGGTTCAAATGTTCTTTAATTACAAGCCATTTGAATCCTGATTCTCATATCATTTGTACCTTGATAGGACATTCAGTTTCAACGTAACCATGATCCATTTTTTACAAAACAACCACTTCAACTTTAATAGGATTTCGCTGGAATAGATGTAGTTTTATGACAGAATATGCCTCCCCATGTTATTAAACTATAAAACTGAGGCTAAGGGGAATTCTTCTAATTTGGACCAAGGGAAAATGAATTCAGTATTCTGGGGCTGGTCTTAAAAGTTGTCATTTCTACCTGACACGGACAGGTGGAAGTGACACTGACTGTAGATTGTGAAACTCTCCTTAACATTTATCTCTGATGGCAATCGAACGTTGCCTGCGATCTTTATACATACAGGTGTTGCAGAGCAGAAGGATGGCTTCACCTATTATCTCCTCCCTCTCCCACCCCCAAATCCATCATTTTCCTCTGTCCTGGGCCTTAAGCTTGTGGACTTCAGCTCCCAGAATTCTCCAGCCAGCTGGAATTCTGGGAGTTGAAGTCCACACATCTTAAAATGGCCAAAGGTTGAGAAACACTGCTCTGGAGAAACCAATAAAATGGAAGCTGTAAGGGAGAACAGATGAGGGCAGAGGAAGAACATTATTTGCTTCATATCCCAAATTCTCTCGTGGCAGCTTTTTCTACAACTAGGAAGGGAGCTGCACCCCCATCACCCTGCTGGAAGTCGGTCCCCACTGAGTTGCTGGTAATTAAAATCCTGTTAAACTTCATTAAGCAGCTTCACTTCCGACCTCATTAAACAGCGAGGAGAGAGAGGGACTAAAATATGACCGCTTGCCAAATCACTTTAATTTTCTTTCTCTCTTCTCCCCCTCCCCTTCCTCTTTTTGTCCGGCTGGAGGAAAAGGGAGAAATGCAATTTTCCAAAAACTCCATAGGTTTGATTTGGCTGTTTGCTTTTTAAAACAAAAATCTGTAAGCCAGCCCTGTGTACCAATACACAGTTAACTGTGCAGTCAACATTTTTTTTTTAAATAGATGCTTATAATCACCAGACAGGCAAAAGAGGACACGGAGATTTATTTGCAACAAGTTAGATGGGGATGATCAGCATAGACAAGTCTCAAACTACACATCTACTCAAAATCAGAGCTGCAACAGCTGAGGATGGGATGGAACGAGAAATTTTTGCCGGGCGTGAACATTCAAAGTAAGAAACCACTGCTGGTTTATGGCAAATCTTCCAGTGATCTCTTACTCTGTTCCCAGCTAAAATCTTTCCTTCTTTCCCATCTAACTTGAGTCCCCTTCGGGGAAAAGGGCGGCATATAAATGCAATAAATTCAATTCAATTCCTTTCTTCCTTCCTTCCTTCCTTTCTTTCCTTCTCTTTCCTTCCTTCTCTTTCCTTCCTTCTCTCTCTCTCTCTCTCTCTCTTTCTTTTTTTCTTTCCAGGATGGAGAGAGTCACCAAGGAGGATTTCTGAACTCTGTAATTCTGTATACAGGTAGTCCTTGACTCGCAACATAAGCCCAAGACTTATGTTGCTAAGCAAGACAGTTGTTAAGTGGGTTTGGCAACATTGTATTTGACCTCTTTTGCCACCATTGGTTAGTGAATCACTGCAGTTAAGTGAATGATACAGTCATTAAGCAAATTTGGCTTCCCGCATTGACTTTGCTTGTCGGAAGCCAGCTGGGAAAGTTACAATGACTCCAGGACAGCGCAATTGTCATAAAGACATGCCAGTTGCCAAGTGCCTGAATTTTAATCACGTGGCCATGGGGATGCTGCAATGGTTTGTAAGTCACCTTTTTTCAGTGTTGTTGTAATTTCGAATTGTCACTAAACAAATGGCTGTAAGATGAGAACTATCTATAATGGCCTCCCATCTCTCACCAAATCAGTTTAGAAGCATTGGTTTCTTACTAGGGAAATGCTAAGTATGTCATTCCCTTTGCATTTGGAGCTCAATGTTCTCAGCTAGGATAGGCAATCTGAAATCCAAAGATGTAGCCATCTGCAGACATTTCCTTCCCTGCCCCTTTGCCTACACCGGTGTTTCTCAACTTTAAGAGATGTGGACTTCAACTCCCAATATTCTCAGCAGGCTAGCTAGGGAATTCTGGGAGTAGAAAGTCCACTTGTCTTAAAGACGTCTTAAAGACATACCAGCCTATTCAAAAGAGACAATGGCTCTTAAGACATTACTTAATTGCTTCAACTACTAAGCAATCCCGACACACAAAAGGTTTTAACACACTCAAAATAATGTTGATGTGCTACATTTCAAGCTTCTAGTCTTTCCTCCCAATTATGGCCTAAGCTTGTATGTGGCACCAAAGGTGTTTTGTTTGTCACCACCAGAGCTCTAGTGGTCATATTTATGTTCTGCCAATGGATGTGGCCTGCAGGGATGTCCAACCTTGGCAACTTTAAAGCTTGTGGACTTCAACTCCCAGAATTCCCCAGCTTAGTCCACAGGTCTTAAAGTTGCTAAGGTTGGATATCCCTGGTGGCCTGGTTTACTTCAGTTTCTCCCATCCAGTCCTCGCTTAACAACCTATCAGGGAACGTAGACTGAGATTGGCTCAAGTTCACCCAACGTGATTTTATGAGTGAATAGGAGTTTGCAGTCATGTTTCTCCATGCAAAGAAATAAACAAAAACCCTCACAAAAGCAATAATTAATATAATGCACTTTCTATTTCTGCAGTTTTCAAAATGAAGACTGTTTAATTTTCCTTTCTTTTAATTATCGGGCACTATTGATGATATAGAAATTTAACAAAATGCAATGACCCTCAAGCCAAGCATTTGTTTAACAACCCTAGCCAGATTTACTGCAGAGTGGAAGAGACCAAAAAGGCAATTCACTTGGACTTGACGACACAGAAATGTTGAGGTGCCACAACTACATTTCCCCCCCTGTTCTTTCATACAGGTTCCTCCAGCAGATGCCCTCTAAATCTGACCAAGTTACCAATTCCCGAATCTCTAACTAGCCTGACTCTTGGTATCTGATACATCTGCAGGGCATCAGATTGGGGGGAATCTGTCTCTTTTTTTTTTCTTGGCTCAGGGTGACAGCAATCAATTTCTCCATGTTGTTCAATCATTAGGCTTCCATTGCATTCACACACAGATAAATCTGAGTGGTTTGGAGGACAGGGGAGGACAAGCAGTTACACATAAGAATGGGAGACATTTTAATTATGCAGCCACAAAGCCTTCCAACTTTAGGGAAGACCAGCTAGAGAAGTTTCTTGCCTCCAGCACACCCAGAGCTTCCATATCCTCCTGGGCCTTCCCCCATCGTTAGCTTTCTAGTTGGGGAAAACATTTTTTTTAAAAAGCCCATTTGAACAGCATTTAAAACCACCGTTATGTTCCTTGGACCTTGTTTGTCACCAAGTAGCATTTTATTTTTTATTTTTTTTTACTTGCATATTTATGCGATTTTACACTGGGTTGTTTTAGGTTTTTGTAAGCTGCCTTGAGGGTCTACTTTGATGGAAAGGCCCAGGGTATGTTTTAAATGAATATAAAAAAAACCAACTAAATAAATCCTTGCTGTTTCAATTTAACAGGCCAGATAGAAAATCTCAAGGGTTTTTTTTTCCTTCCACACTTGTACATATCCCTTCACTGCAGCTTGTGAAAAATATTTCCCTTCTCTCTCTGGCTTCTTCTCTCCCGTGGCACGACAAAACCGCGCTCGTCAAAATCGTGGTGATAAAATCGCGGCGCTAAAGCCGCGACGTCATCACCGCCGCGACAATAGCGCGGCAACAGAAGGGCGCTTTAAAATGGCGCCGCAGCAGAAAGCCGATTTCAATTAAGGTAAGGGTTAGGATTAGGTTTAGGGGTTTGTTTTAGGGTTAGGGTTAGGGTTAGGGTTAGGGTTAGGTTTAGGGTTAGGGTTAGGTTTAGAGTTAGAGTTAGGTTTAGCGTTAGGTTTAGCTTTAGGTTTAGGGTTAGGTTTAGGTTTAGGGTTAGGTTTAGGGTTAGGTTTAGAGTTAGGTTTAGCGTTAGGTTTAGCGTTAGGTTTAGGTTTAGGTTTAGGGTTAGGTTTAGGGTACTGAGTGCTTGGGAATGCGCGGATTTGCCCTCCGCGATTATGTCATCGCGGTAGGGTCGCGTTTTTCCTTAGCGCTTAGAACGGCGCGAATTAGTCTTTGCGCTTATGTCTCCGCGGATAAGGGCTTCACGGATTTGTGGTGGAACCCTTCTCTCCATCCTCTCATTGTCCTTCCCACCTAGGCTGGGGTTTTTTTTTAATGTCTCTGAATACAGATGTATATTTGAAGAAGATTTAGGGGCTTTGCAACGAGTTTAGCATTGATAAGTTGAGTTCACAAACATTTTTTTTTGTCCTAACATACAGTATTTTAGGAACCACTAAAGTTAGTTGGATATTCTATACTGTACAAATCAGAGGGTGGGGTGGGGGGGGAGTTATCAGGAATAAGCAGGTTTCCTGAACCCAACCACTGAAAGATTTCACCTTGGCATTTAAACTGCCTTTGCTGAAATAAAAGGGCCAGTTTTGTCAGGGAGAACTCTTGAGTCAAAAATGCCCCTGCCCTTTATTTGGGGGGGTCAGTTGGGCATGGATATGAGTAGATGGGAGTAAGGTGGGCTAAATATGGTGGGGGCTGTTTTAGAGGGAACTGATGAAGAGTACAAACCCTGCCAATATGTCTATTTCGCTCTGAAAATATATTTCCGCTCTACACTATTCTATATAAGGCATTCATAACTTTCATAACATGTAGGGTCAAGTCTGCAATCCTTTGTTTGCTTACTTAAGAATCTTTTCCATTCCACCGGTCAAGCTTTATTTTGAATAAATATACAAAGGATTTGGGTGAAAGTTACTATGGAGATTCCAGACCATTAAAAAATAGCCTTTTTGTGGGGGGGGGCTTGTCTGAAGAGTAGCCACCTGTTTGTGCCACTGCACGTCTTGTGTTAGACCTCACAATCTGAATTCTTCTCCAACATGACCTGTTCCCATTTGATGACAACACCAAGCAGTTACGAAAGTTGGCATAGCTAACACTGCTATTTATGTGGGATGGTCAAGAAACAAAACACTTCACCATTTTAATCCTGGCCACACTCGTGCCATTGCTTGTAAGACGGGTTATTCTCCGCATGTCGTGGAAATGCTTTGGAAGCAATGGATGGATGGAAAAGTGGTGTCAAATGACACATGACACGTATGTGCCCACATTGCATACGTTCTCTTGCTCTGAAGATTCTTGGAGGAAGGGAAATATTCAGATGTCATCTCTAATAAAAGTTATTTCGTACGCTGACCCTAACCAGGATGTGGAGTTGAAACTTTTGGCCACCTTGGGTGCAATGGAAGATGCAACCGGTTGATCTGAGAGGGACAGCTCCAATTTGATAAAATAAATCTCTCAGGAACAAGAAGACAAACCAGCATTACAGTTCAGCCAAAGAAACAAGCAATGCCAGGCTCAAACACTCGTCCCTTTCTCCTTCCCCGTTTCTTTCTCCACCTTCCTGTTTCTTTGAGTACAGGTAGTCCTTGACTTACGATCAAAATAGAGCCCAACATTTCTGTTGTTGAGTGAGATATTTGTTAAATGAGTTTTGCCCCATTGTATGAAGTTTCTTGTCACAGTTGTAAAGTGAATCACTGCACATGTTAAATTAGTAACAGTCTGCTACTGATGCTAAGTTGTTAAGTGAGCCTTGATTCCCCATTGTCTTTTGCTTGTCACAAGGTCACCAAAGAGGTTGAACAAGACCCCAGGACACTGCAACCATCATAAATATGAGCTAGTTGCCAAGCACCCAAATTTTGATCACATGACCATGCGGATGCTGCAATGGTTGTTAAGTGGGAGAAACGGTTCTGTCACTTTTTTTCAGTGCTGTTGTAACTTTGAAAGGTCGCTAAATGAACTGTTGTAAGTCGAGAACTACCTATATTGTGTCCCTCAGGCAGTGGTGGATTTCAAAAATTGTTGGAACCTACTCTGTGGGTGTGGCCTCCTTTGTGGGAGTGGCTTGCCACCCATGTGACCGGATATGAAATTATGAATTAGTACGTAGGTCGGTCCAAGTAGCTATTCAGAAGTTAGTGGTTAGAAGCAATCGTAAAGCAAGATATGGAATTAAAACCAGAAATATTTTGTTGGCTATTTGAAAAGGATTATAATATATATTTAATTTTACACATGTTAGCAGCTGCTGGAATTGTGTTTGCACAACAGTGGAAAAACAGAGATATGTAAATGAATAAATATTACAATGTGCAGGAATAAATAAATTGACAATTAAAATCAAGAAGGCTTTGAATACTTTTTCACGTGGGATTGGTTTTAGCAATTGCCAACTAACGGAAAGAGAAATTAGAAACCCAAAAGTATGAAAGAAAACACCAATTATGTAGGGAAAGGTCCCTAAAATGTATAAGGAAATATTACTAGATCATTATTAATGCATAGATAACTGCAGGACATTACACACCCACCAGTGGTGGGTTTCAAAAAAATTTGGAACCTCTTCTGTAGGTGTGGCCTGCTTTCCGGGTCCACTGGTGGAACCTCTTCTAACCGGTTCGGTAGATTTGACGAACTGGTTCTACCGAATAGGTGCGAACTGGTAGGAACCCACCTCTGCCCTCAGGGGACAGAAACTACAATCAAGGATGGTCTTATGCTTCAATCTTTATACTCCACTTAGAAAATTTTACCTGCCCTTAAAGAGCTGTATAAGAGTAAGAAAAAGATTTATTGTTGTGGTTCGTCCTTGTGCTTTTCCTGGACATTTGGGAATATTTCATGATTTTTTCCTTCTTCTCTTTTTACTATCTTTTGCATTTCATATTTATAACATGATCCAACCAGGGAAGCAGGCAGGCCCTAAATTTAAATAAACTAATAAATAAACAAACTGAAGCTAGAACAAAGCTAGCATGCAGGAACAAAGTCAACGGGGGAAATCAAACTTGCTTAATGATGGCAGGATTCATTTAACAACTTGCAGGGATTTGCTTAACAACCTTGGTGATAAAGGTTGTAAAATCCAGTACAAGTCACTTAACAACAGCCTTGCGTAGCAACATAGATTTTGGGCCCAATTGTGGTCATAAGTCAAGGATCCACCTGTATTCGTTTTCATCTGTTCATGACCTCTTATTGGTGGCAAACTGGGGAGACAATATCCAGCGGCCAGAAAGCCATAGGCACGTAGGCAACCATTTCCTCTTTCTTGCATCGTATCCTTAGTAGGTGCTATTAGTATGTAAGGCCTTCCTCCAGAGATACACAGCATTAACGATGGGGCATTCCTCCCCACCAGCAGCTTCCAGTCTCTGATCTGAGATCTAATTCCTTGGCTCAAGGAAGCATTTAGAGACATTTTTGAAAACCGGAAACTATGTTCTTCAGCCAGGCAGCCCGTCTTCATGGTCCCCGGCAAATTCCACCGAGGAATTATTTTGCTAATAAGGCTGAAACATCCACATAGCTTTTCTACCTGCTTTTTCTCATTTGGGCTGGTTTCACATGTGCCATTGTTTTCTTTAACATAAACCTTGGTTAAAGCATTTGCCAGTCTAAGAGGCCCAAAGGGGCTTTTTTTTTTCCTTTTCAAAAGGCAACTGGACTTTCCTTGTTTTTCCTTGAAGACGTTTTGCTTCTCATTCGAGAAGCTTCTTCAGCTTTGACTGAATGGTGAAAGGGTTCGTATTCCTTGCAGTCATCTGGACATTAGCACTCTTCCTGAGAGTCACCGAGTCAGAACTGAAGAAGCTTCTTGGGTGAGAGAAGCAAGACGTCCTCAAGGGAGGACCCCCCCCCCAAAAAAAAGTCCAGTTGTCTTTTGGAAAAAACACCTTTGGGACAACCATGACCTGGACGACTGAGAAGCTCCATAGACATTTATTCTAATAGGCACAACCACCAATGGTTTTCACAAAATCATGCCTATGGTGTATAGTGCAAGAAGGACCGGATGAAAATGCAGGACAGGAAAGTACCATGCTTGTCACAACAAGAAAAACTTAAGTGTGTGTGTACCAAGGCTGAATTGGGCAGATAGTGTTATCATCAAGGCTGGATTAAATGTAATCTATAAACCATTACTTACATCTTCAGCATCTTAAAGGGACACTCACTATATAATTTGTCATCATCGTCCCCCGCATACACAAAAAAAGCTCCATCATAAAGTCTGTATATATGGTTCCCTAACAACCTACCACCACACCTTTGAGTTAATATATTATCCTTATATTTTGCTTGTAAAACAGAAAAGCTAGGTTTTATACAAAACGCCTAACTCAATACTTGGGTTAACAAACATAATTGGACCGTTCGTATCCAATAACAGGCTACATTCAGAGAATAAAACCATACTAATATGATGGCTTGGTTCACATCACACCATGATATGCTGTCCAATCCCATTTTAGCCAACTGATAACAGCCAGGCTTGGCCACAAGAAATAGCACACAACGATAGCAATTTGTAGGTACGTACAAACTCAAGTCAACCCATTCAGCCAATCCATTGCTATGCAGGCAACTCAACAAAGCTTCCATTTTCCTGGATCTTAGATTGGCCTCTACACCAGGCATCTCCAACCTTGGCCACTTTAACCCTGGTGGACTTCAACTCCCAGATTTCCCCAGACAGCAGAGCTGGCTTAAAGTGGCCAAGGTTGGAAACGCCTACTCTACATGGATCTGACCCCATTCCTGGTGGAGAGCTCTTACAATGGCTGTACTCAACTGACACAGAATGAATTCTGCTGCTGGTCCTCCTAATGTTATGTCTTTTTAAATTAATTGCGGATCGTTTTTATAAGTTGGAATATTGGTTTTTAACTTGTTTATCCCAACTGCTTAGGCGAGGTGGGTGGCCATACAAATCAAACAAGTAATACTTTTCTATAGAAATTCACACGCATTCCTATTCCAAGGATAGAGGTATAGGCATTCTGCATGAAAATCCCATGGACTTCATCACATGACTGCAGGGCACATATTGAAAGATGCAATGGATGAATAATATGACTGGAATCGATAGGGATCATATACCCCAGGACGATTTGCAAATATTTGTGTGCCGGGAGTGACTTTGCCTTTTTCTTTCTGATAAGCTTTCAGCATCTGTCTTGATCAACTAGTTATGAACTTTCTATAGTATTAAAGTTTTCTTTATGCGCGTGCACCCAATATTCTTGAAATCCAGCTGCCCTCATCCGCAGCCAGCAAACAATCATAAAGAAGGCACTGGCGATATTTTTAATGCTTTTTTAGCTCACCTTTATAATTTTTAGACATAATTCAAGGCAATGAACGTATCTAAAACTCCTTCCTTTTCCTACTTTCTCCACCACAACAACTCTGTGTGATGAGTTAGACCAGAGAGAAAGCGAATGGGCCACCTGGCTGGCTTTCATGCCTAAGATGGGACTAGCACTCACAGTCTCTTGGCGAATGGCTCAAAGTCACTCAGTCAAAGTTCATGCCTAAGATGGGACTAAAACTCACAGTCTCCTGGTGTCTAGCCTGGTGCCTTCACCACTAGACCAAGATTTAGCTCACTAATTCCAACCTCTGGCTCAGTGAAGAAATCCAGATGCTGGTGTAGGCCTTGGGTGATGGAAACTGAAGTCCACACCGATCTGGAAGCTTCTTGGGGCTTTATAAAGAAGCAGTTTTGTATTTAATGGCTTCTTGCCACTGGTTTGTACAAGCAAGAACAAATGGCCTGCAATCTGAAGCAGCTTCATTAAACACCTTCATGAAAATTAAGCCATTGTTATCTTTTTACCTAGGGGAGGGGGAACAGCAGAGGTGGTATTCAGGTGGTTCAGACTGGTTTGCCTGAACCAGTAGCAGAAATCGCCTCTATGCTGTCCTATTTAGGCCCATTTTTGAGGCCAGGAGGACGCCAGAGGTGGGTTCCTGCCGGTTCACACTGGTTCGGGTGAACTGGTAGTGGATTTTGTGACTGGGTCGCCGAACCAGTAGGAATGGCTGGCTGGCCACACCCCCGAATCAGTTTCCCGGTTGCCCATGCCGTTTCTGGCATGTTTTTTGCGCCTTTTCTTAATGTTCTGCGCACGCGCAGAGGGATTTTTCAGCAACTGCGCACGCATGCATAGCACGCAGCGAACCGGCAGTAATTCATTCCTGGGGCATGCGCGAGCAAAGCACATGCGTGGAAGGCCAGGCGCATGTGCGGAAGGGGCGTGTGCGCCCATGAAGCAAGTGGGTGCACGTGCGGCAAACCAGTGGCGACAAAATGTGAAACCAACCGCTGGGGGGCAGCATACGGTAAGCAGGTAAGTAGCTTATCCCGCTTTAGCTAGTCATGAATATGGGCAATCAGGTACAAGTTGGCAATGATGGGTTTGATCTCTAACGCAACACGCTCATCAAGATCCTTTCCTCCCCGCCAGCCTCTCCTTTCACACTCAGGAGCCTTGAGACAATTCCGCTTGGCCTGTGTCCACGTCAGGAAAGCAGCCATTTTACTTTTGCTAACCAACGTGAACCCACCTGGTGTTTAACTGCCAGGGGGAAAAGGACATGTTTTAAAAAAAACAAATACAGAGGGGTAAATTTGGAGACTTAAAACTCCAAAGAAGGAGACTGAAATCAGATGGCAGAAAAGTGCAAGGGTTAGCTTGATGGGAAATGCAGATACTCAGATCAAAAAGGATTTCTTGCACTGAGAAAGATGTGCAGTCAGCAAAACGGAAGGCAAAGCAGTGGGGACGGATTCGAAAGGAAGGCAGAAGAACCGACAAGCCTTTGCTCTTGGGAATTTCACAACAGTTGCTGATGCCTCCTAGCTTCTTCCATCTTTCCTTGGTTAATTGGCAACGCTCATACAAAATTCTCAATGTTGCCTACTCAAGGGCTCGGTGTAAATCCTAGGAGCTCCGAAAAAAAGGAGACGTCCAGAAACTTTGATTTCTAGTGGGACTCGGTTAGAATTAGGCAGGACAAAAAGTAAGGGGTGGAAACTAATCAAAGGGAGTACTAAGGAGAAATTCCCTGACAGTGAGAACCGTTAATTAGGTGGGACTGGCTTGCCTCCAAAAGTTGTGGGTGCTCCATCACTGGAGGTTTTCAAGAAGTGACCAGTCGTTTGTCTGAAATAGTAGAGGATTTCCTGCCTGAGAGGGGATTGGACTAGAACAGTGTTTCTCAACCTTGGTCACCTGAAGATGCTTGGACTTCAACTCCCAGAATCCCCCAGCCAGCAGAGCTGGCTGGGGAATTCTGGGAGTTGAAGTCCAAGCATCTTCAGGCGGGCCAAGGTTGAGAAACACTGGACTAGAAGACCTCCACGGTCCCTTCCCTCTCTGTTATTCTGTTATTCTCTAATGGGGAACCGTCGGCCATCATGCAGGAGGTGTTTTGGGAAACGGAGCGTGATAAAGAAAGGATCAGGGTATGAAAGGGAGAGGAAGAGAAAGGAAGGAAGGAAGGAAGAAAGGAGGGAGGCAATAAGGGAGGCAGGTGGGATGAGAAACACAAGGTAGGAAGGCATCGCAGAAGGAAAAGGGACAACATAGAAGGACTAAAAACTTCAAGCTAAGAGTCACACATGTCCGAGGTGCCTGCTTGGTATGTCTGGGGAGGATCAGAGGCACCCCCTTTGTCGGCATTAGCTTACATCCTGGCCTACGCCATTTCTGGTGACATCTGGACCACTTCAATGGTGGCAAAAAAGGTGCATCATCCATATGGATGGAGGAAGCTGGACCCAGCGACGGAAAGAGGCGAGCAGAGGTTGAGGGTTGTGGAGACTTGGAAAAGCTGCCTCGGTAAGAGAAGATTTTCTACCCTGCCCTCATTCCCCTGCTTCACACACACACACGCGCACACACACACACACAGCAGCTTCAGCACTGACCCCCTCTCTGCACCATCACCAAGGCCAGTCCCTTGGGAAGACTGTCCTCCTCCCCTTTCCTCCCCCCAATCCTGCTGACCCTGGCGCGTGGCTGTGCCCGGAGGCTCGGCTGGAACAAAGGGCCCAGAGCTTGGCCAATCAGGGTGTGCAGCTCTCCTGCCGCTGACCTTTTTATGATTATTATTTAAGGGAAAAAGCAGAGGCAAGGAAAGGAGGAGGGGGAGGAGGAGGAGGAGGAGGAGGAGGAGGAGGCAGCAGGAGGCGGCAGGGGAGGGGGAAGAGGAAGGGAGCTTTGCAAAGGAGAGCTGGCCTCTCGGCAGCCACTTTATGGAAAATACCCCTACATGGCTCACGGTCGCCCAAACTCCCTGCCCGGCCTCTTGGGAGTCCATGTTGCCTGGGATCAACCAGGCCGTGACCCAACAGGAGAGCGTTCGTGTGTTCAGTAGCCGTAAGAAAGCCCCTGGCGGCCTCCTCACTCAAGAAGGTTGGAAGGGATGAATATGTTGCCCCCCCCCCCACAGCTGTGCTAGCAGAAGGGAACAGATCCCTCGATTTTCACTCAGGACTGTTCCTTGGTCTGTGTAAAGGATCGCCACCATCTTACACTGGGGTCAACTGGCCAATTCAAGGAATATTTCACTTCTGGAGCAAAGCTAGAGAACCTTTAGAAATGACCCTCTCTGATTCCTCATCCGCAGAAGCCCAAGGTTGAGCAATACCGTTGTTAAATGTAGCCATCTTTCTTCCCTCGCCTCCCCCCCCATAAAAACCAGCTTATATAGCTACATCCCTTGACCACGCTAGCTTGTGTCCTCCATATATTGACCAAATCCTTTCTTTTTTTTTTAACTCCATGGCTTGGATATCCACTCTACCCCTAACATATCAAAGATTGGACCAAGAGCTAGCACCAATAATAACTGACAATTGCAAGGTGTACATGAAACACACATATAGAATGTTTCTGTGCTAACAAGATCTTGTGGATCTGAGACAGCAGAGAACTATCATCATCATCATCATCATCATCATCATCATCATCATCATCATCATCATCGCAACAGCTTTCTTGACCGAGTTATAGGTAAAAATAGGCATGTGGAAGAGATCATGGCTTTCCAGTGCTGTGAATGGCCTATCAGGGTATGAATTTAAAACTCAATGAACCCTTCTCGTGGTTTAAGACACTTCTGGGTTCAATTCACACAATGCTTCTGGTTAAGTTAACTGGGATTGTATAGTTTGGGAGAAATATACCCAAAGTCAGCTTTGGGCCACAGACTGGTCGTTCAGTTCAAGAATTCTTGTCACAAGAATTGAGCTAGTTTGGTCTAGTAGTTAAGGCAACTAGGAGAGGGTGAATTCTAGTCGCACGTTAGGCCTGAAACCAACCTGGGTGACTCTGCGCCAGTCCTTCTCTCTCTCTCAGCCCACAGGCTCTGGAGACAAGCCCTGTCAGTCAATTCCTATGGCAACCAAATGGATCAGCCCTTGGCAACCAATTTTGTTGTATTGTATTGTATGTAAGTACAATGACAATAAAGATTATACTTATACTTGATTGGGGGGGAAAGCAGACCCTGCACTTGTGGGGAAATGCTAGGAAGAAAAAGACAGGTTTTGGGAGATGTTACTATTTTAAAGAAGACCATCGTAAAACTATAATACGGTTCATTTCTTTGAGCACCAAACATGGTGGCTGTGTTCCCCTCACCTGGATCTAAGGCTTAGTGTGTTGTGTAAACTCAGCATCACAATGTTCCCTGAGCATTCATATGTGAATTCAGGAAGTATAAGGCATCCACTGTTTGGTCATGTGGCAGTCGTGCCGTGGAAATGGTGGTGCGAAGCAAATATTATCACCATGTCTTTGAACTGTTCAGCTGGCTTTGGTGTACTTTATAGCTTCTAAGTACCAGGAGCCTCTCATAAAGCATTGTGTAGAATATAAAGTTTATATTTCATTATAAAATAGCATAGCAAAATCCCAAGCAACCCATGTTCACCCAATTTCTCTCTGCGTTTGGAAATTTGTCCTTCAAATTCACAAAGGTTTCATGCTTATAGAAGACTCCGTATGTTATTAGCAAATATATTACTTGCTAGTGTCAACTGAGTAGAAAGGAATTCAAAATATAACTTATGTTCGGAATTCCCCCCCTCCCAATAGAGACATGTTTTGATTTTAATCAGTCCTCAAAGCAAACAAAACAAAATTTCCGATGCAAAACTGTGGAACCCAAATCAAAGTTTAGTCAAATGAAAAATGTAGAGGTGAAATTCAAATTTAAATCTCAGCAGCTGCCAATAGGCATGGTTGCTCAAATCTAAAACTGTACATTTAGGGAGGATTTTAGAGGCATGGTTTTAATCTGATGAAAGTATATCAAAGGTGGTCTTTTAAATTTTTATTCTTTTGTAATGGACATAGGGATTGTTTTATTTTCCACTGCAATACCTTTATTCTTCTCGCGCTCTTTCTCATATTTTGGCCATTTAATGTACACAGACAAGATACTAAAAACGATTTGAAGTGCACATTTGTCTAACTTAAAAGCTTTCTACCTTATCCTATTAGTAAACCAGGCAATAAAAGCATTATCCAATTATGAACACCTGAAGTTTTAAAATACAGCATCGAAAAGGACATTTTAGTATGTGGATTTTTTTAATCTACCAACTGTTATTTCTTTAAAAACATCTCAGGGGTTTTCACTGAAAATAAAGATAAGAGGAAAGAAAGCCAAATCTTTTAATAACACTTTTTTTAAAAGGACGAAGAAAAACACATATGAATCACAGCATAAAGCCACTATGCAACATTTAAGGAGATACAATCTTATGAGAAATCAGTGATATGCACACACACACACACAGCAACACAAAAGTGACATAACCCCAGCCTCAGCATATCTGGCTGGCCATCTGGACCTGCATTTCAGACCGAATTCTCCAAATAGGTTTACCAAAACCAAGAAACTACCAGGTCCTCCTAGCATTTGGGGAATCTCAGCTGCCTTCTTGATTGTGTTTTTCCTTTTCCCTCCTGTGTGTAATGCGAACATTGATCCCCAAAATAAAAATCATCTACAAATGTGGTACTCAAAGTCACAGTCATCTTTCGCCTCTCCTCACCTCCCCCTTTTTCCTGTGTAAAGAACACTCAAGTTTCCTATACCTCATTGCAACAACTTCAGTGCTTGGTTGAGGTTTTGGGATTACCCCCATTTCCAGCCCTACCTAAGAAGGTACCAAGGGCACAGACATTCATACATGTGCGTGTACACACACACATTTACTACTCTGCCCAGCGAAAGAGAGAGAGAAAGAGAGAAAGGATGTGGGGGTGGAGGGGGGCAGTTACTACAGGCTGGAAAATCGATTTCTGCTTCTGAACAAGCTTCACTTCCCAGACCTCCAGGTTCATTAGCACGGACTGGGCTTGACACCAATACAATTTCCACACCAAGCTGGCTGCAGCAGAGCTGGGGGGAGGGGTGTACACAGAGGGCCAGCTCTGCAGCCACTTCTCTGAACCCCCCCACCCTGCCAGCCAAGGAGGAGGAGGAGGAGGAGGAGGAACATGTCAAGAGCAGATTCTGCAATCGCCTCTTGGTTTTTATTCGCCCAGATCACATCCCAGCCTGCCTTTTGCACCTTCTTACGGTTCTTTCCCCATTCGGCCATGGATGTCCCACTGCCCATATTTCTGACCCTTCCCCATTCCTAGCAACTCCTAAATCTCATCTGTCCAATCTATGAGGAAAGATGACTCTCCCAGGATCAGCTGGGTAATAGTAGAAGCATCCGTTATCCAAATGCCTGCTTCTCCTCTTAACTTTGGGAAGCAGGAGATAAAAAGAGTGAAGAACAGGAGAGGCCACCATGAATGCCAATGCTGGCATACTGCATCCATCAGGCCCCATCCAACCCACCACCTCATAATCTTAAGAGACAGAAGATACATTCTCCCCAAGGGCACTTAAAAATGTCTTTCGTAGATTCAAGAGACTCCAGCTCCCAAATAAATCACCCCTGTTGCTTTTTGATCTAACCACTAGTCTCCCATCAACCATCCTTCCCTGCAGGGTCGGCCTTGCCAACCCACTCTGCTTATCTTTGGACTTCAGTGCCCATGGTTGGGGCAGTACGGGAACACAAAAATCTGTTTAATAACCACTTAGATCTCTGTGGATGATGGGGGTGAGGAAGAGGAGGAGATGGTGATAGGCATAATGTTTTGAAGCAGCTGAACAAAAGGAAGCAGAGCAACTTCCTATCAAGAGTGGAGATTAAACCCCTGGATTGGGGGCCTGAATGTTTGAAAACTGGGGAGAGCAAGAAGCCCAGAAACATTCTGCAAAGTGGGGAGGGGGAAATAAGGGTGTTTTTTTTTTAAAACCACCGACCAGGCATATTTATTGCCCCCACCTAGAGAAATCCATGGGGACCAAGAATGGAGGTTCACAAGTCCAGAATTTACTTCAAAGTAACTAGAGGGGGACTCTGTGGGAATCATTAACATGGAAGGAACTTGCTCAGTTTTAAACAGGAGCATGTAAACTAAAGGTATCTGATTAAACAGAATGGTGCTCTGGTGGGGAGACGGGGCACCACTGACAACTTAAAACAGAAATTACTGGATGGCAGTAACTGTATGATGGAGGCTGTACCTGAAATTCCAAGCAGGTATTGGGGGGAGGGGGAGGCAGAATTTTGATGTGCTGAGACAAATGAGAATTGGGGGGGGGGTTCTTGGGGTTTCTGTTAGCATCTCACAGGTGCCTCCTCTCTACCCCTCACCTCTGCCCCCCAATTCCCCTTGGTCCTGGAAAATTCTCCCCCTCCTCCAAATTTCCAAAAAAAACACCTCCCGATCCGCCGATCAGTCAAAACCTTGGTTTGTTTTCCAACCTTCGGAACCTCGCAGAACAATTGTGGGGGGGGTGCGGGAAGCTCTTTTAAGGGGATGGGAAACCACCGCGGTTACATTTCTGAGGCTGCTGCTGCTGCTGGGATCGCGACGGCTGGGGGGGGGGGAAGCAGGAGCCAGCCGGTTCTTTCGTCCCCCCCCCCCACTCTCTCCTGGCCAGCCAGAGAAGGGCTTCCCTCCCCATCCCCGCGTTTGCCGGGTCCTCTTCCGACCGGCGCCTTCGGCCGGCAGCAGGCTCTTCCCGCTGCTGTTGCTGCTGCCGCCGCCGCCGCTACCATCCACCCCCTCTGCCCCCCACCCCCTCCGTCTATCGACCGCAGGATGCCGGCGCCGGAGGTTCGATACGGAGCAGTGACACTCCGGATCAATACCGCCTGAATAAAAACCCGCTCGCCCCTCGCCACTTTCCGCTTTCCCCTCCTTTCCTCTCTCGCCTCCTCTTCGGCGGCCGGGCGGGAAGAGTTTGGGGGCGCCTTTCACCGCCTTGGCTAGGCTTCAGCGGCCGGGCCGGGTGGGGGGGGCTGTCCCGCGCCCTCTTTGGGGGGCTCCCTTTCCCTCTCTCGCCCGGCTTTCTTCCTCTCGCTTCCCTCCTTACCGTTTGCAGAGCGCAGGGCGAGCGGCGATTTGAGGCGCCATCCGTGCTCCGGGCCGGCGGATCTTTGGAAGACCAAGGGGACCGGTAGAGGGATGAACATTGCGAGGACCTGTGAGTGACACTCCGCATAACCCCACGGAGGGAAAAAATATAAAGATAGAGAGAGAGAGAGAGAGAGAGAGATAAGGATGGGGGGGCAGGCGAGCGGCAAAGGGAGCCGGGCGCGGGGTGGAGGGTGGGGGGGAGACACACGCCGGACGGGGGACGATCTCCCGAGAGTGACAATCGGCGGGGGTGGGTGAGGATGGGAGAGGGGGTGGGAACGGGACAGAGCTCGCCCTTCTCCCCCTCCAACAAGGCTCCGCTTTCGGCGCTTACACACGTGCGGGCAGGGGTCTGGAGCCAGACCAGTCTGTGAGTGTGTGTGTGTGTGTGTGCGTGCGTGTCCGCCTGGCAAGGCCGTGTGGGCTTCGGTCACTCGACCGGGACCCTGCGGATCATTTTAAGGCTTTTGCAACAACAAAAAAAGAGGGGGGGGAAGGAAAGGGAAGTGGGAGAGCATGCATGCGTGCGCGTGTGTAAAACACACCGATAGCCCCCCACAACGCCTGTGAATGCGTGTTTGTCTTGCCCCCGTTCAGAGACCACTGCTCTTCCCCCCCCCCCACCTTAGCCTGGTCCGAATTTCTCCTCTCCCCTCTTCGCCTGGCCCCCTCCCATCACTCCCAGCCTGCGATTCCCACTTTATTGTCTTCTCCGTTATCTCTCGCGCGCTTCTCCCCCCCCTCGCCCCCTCCCTCCCTCCCTCTCTCCTTCCAACCACCCCGCTTTGACAGATGACATCCAAGCGGGCGACTTGCCGTCCCTCGCAGTCCCCCCCCCCCGCGGGCTCCTCCGCTTCCAATATCCCCCCCCCTTTTTTTTTCTTTCTTTCTTCACTCTTTGCACAAGTACAGTCCTTACCCAGACAAAAGCAATTACTCCTTAGGTGTAAGCTTACTGTGGGTGTAGAAAAAGAGGAGGGGGGAGCAGAATTGGGGAAAGGGAGAATTAACAGAAAAACACACACACGCACCCGCCCCTCTCCCAGCAAATAATCTTTCTTTTGCCTGCCCTTCCGTCTTCAAAAATTAACACCAACACACGCGCGCGCGCGCGCTCGCACACACACACCTGACACCTTCTTTGCGGGTCAAACTCCGCTTTGGTGGCGCTAAAAATAAGCCGCGTTAATCGCCGCGGAGTTTCTCCTCCGGCTTCCTTAAATTAACGTGTCACCGCTAACACCCCCCCCCCACCTCACCCCCCACCCCGCCGCCAATCGCGGCTCCTTTCAGGTTTATTATTACGGGAGAGATTTACACGGATAATCACTGCAAAGCACCGCGATAATAAAGGGGTGACCTTCCCGCTCCCCCCCCCACCAGCCCCCAGGATACATAATTAGGAGGGGTTTTTTTTCTTATTTTTTTTTTGCAAGCAATAATTCTTCCCCGCCACCGGCTTCCACCCTGCCGGCCTTCGCTTGCTCCCACTTTCGTTGCAGAGTTCAACGCCGCCTTCGCCTCTCCCGTTTTGACCCGCTCGTGCCTCCGGATGAGAGAAAGTGAGGCCGAGCAACTCCTCCGGATCCCGGGCGAGCTTTCGCCTCGCCGCCCGGTTCTTCCACGCCCAGGCAGGGCCTCGTGGCCCACCGTCGCCTCGACCCCCCCCCCAGAAAAGACCCCCGAGAGGGAGATCGCTGCTGCTGCTGCTGTTGCTGGCGCCGCCGCCCCGGGCGGACGAGGGCCTTCCGCCTCCCCTCCCTTCGGCCCCCTTCGGGGGTCAAAGGAGGCCAGGAGAGCGCTCCAAACTGGCCGTGGGGGCCGCCGTGGCTTCCCCGAAAGGGCTACCAAGGACGGAGGCCTCGCGTCTCCTCCATTCGGCCACGCAGTTCTTTGCCCCCGAACCGCCATCGCCTGCGGGCAGGAGATTCCGACTAATCGAAATAAGAGCGAGAGCCACTTTCTGTTTTTCAGCGTTTGGGAGAAGGGAAGCGGGCAGGAAGCAGGTCCTTGCCTCTTCGCTGTCCTCTACTACTTTCCTTCTTTCACTCCCCGGGCCTTTCTGCCTTAAACCCACCGGGTTGAACCGAACCGCGAAGGGCCCAGGGCCAGCCCATTCCCCCAAACCCAACGCTGCTCGCAATTGCCCCCACTTCAAAGATCCTAATATTTCCTCTTCCTCAATTCTCCCGTTTAAAAGGTGGACCTTACTCTAATTCCGCAACCCCTGAGTGGCAGCATCATATTTCGAACCGGTGGCCCAAAGGAAACCCACCGCCAAGGCTATTTTTGCATCCCATTTGAGAGCTCCCCTTTTGTGCATCATTTGACACCCCCCACCCTTCCTTCTCCTCCCCACCCCCACCCTGGAAAGTAGACCAAGGAGGCTAAAGGGGGGGGGGGAGAATGTATATAGGAGAGGAATGTGTATAGTGAGTGCAGTAGGGAAGACAGAAAGAAAGAAAGCCGGACTCAGTATATGAAAAGGACACGAGTGAGGGTTGGTGGTGGATGGACAGAAAATGTGATGGAAATATATTACTGACAGGGAGAAGGAGAGAGGGGTGTATATATATTGTGTGATATAGAAAGAGATCAGATTGATGGTGGGGCAAATAGATGAATATGTATGGGGCAGGAGGTGGGGGGGGAGAGGATTTCGCCAGAGTGAAAAAAGAGAGGAGAGAAAATAGCAGAAACAGGAGGGCAGTTATTTGATTCAGGACTACGGTTTGGAGGTCAAAAATTAACTGCCGCTAGCATCAAAGTATGTGGTGGGTGTCTTGGGAGGGTTAATATGTCCCTTCTCTCTTTTTTTTTCTCTCCTGGTGCCTAGGTCACACAAAAAAAACAAAACACACAGGACACACCTACGCAACCCCAACCCATTGTAAGAGATGTTTCCCCCCTACATTACAACAAAATCCAAAACAGAGGTTTGGGGTTTGCCATTTGATTTCCTCGGAAGAAGGAAGAGGCTGCAGTTGCATTGCGTTCCTGCTTCCAGGGAGAAGAGAAAGGTCTGTACACTGCTAATAATAAATCACTGCTGGAAAGAGGAGCTGAGTTATCACAAATCTGCCACCCACCCTACAAAAAAAGGAGAGAGAGAGAGAGAAAAAAGAAACCGTACAAAGCAGGGTCACCTAATAAGAAGTGGGCTGTTTTCACAAGGGCCACTTCAACCAGTAAAAGTGCCACAGCCCCCACATGGGTCATTTAAATGTACCTTGAGAGTCGTGTTGTGTCCCACTTCCTAACCTAGATTAACAAGATTCAAAATGCTGCTGCTTCCCAGACGAGGGTGGCCTGTGAAAAAATGCTTTTCTCTCTCATCTCCAGAGGCCTCCTCTCCCCCTTCCCTTTCAGCCCAAGCCAAACAGAAATACTCTGCTCTTTAAAAAAAAAAAAATAATACGGTGGTGGATCTGTTATTTTTTTCAATCCCCACCTATTCTGTACTAGCGTGTACTTGGACAGGCACAATAGGGAAGCAAAAATTGAACAGGGGTGGTTTTTTTATCATGCAACCTGCTCCAAATCCCTGAGACCAGAAGGGGAGAGAGGTAAAAGTAACTCTTTAAAATAACTGCTTTCCAATATAATGGCTGCCCAAAGTATTTACTATTACCTTTATGTATTCTTTCAATTCATACTCCTCTTTTTTTTTCTACAGAGGTATTCAAGTATGGGAGAAGATAAAATCAGAGCTGGAAGGGAAGATGGCACGGGGAATAATGGATAAAAAGAGGGGTTTTTAAAATACACACATATATATATAGCCTAACGTTCAATGTGATTCTTTACGTGAGCTCAAAGCCAGTGGGATTTTCAACTATTTTTTTTCCCTCATAAGCTGGTTCTCCTTCATGCTATATCACAAACTGGTTTTAAAATTGTTTAAAAACTAGGGCCTGCTTGATAACAGTTTGCTAAAGCCCTTTTCAGTGAAAGCACCCCTTCATGCTGTTCTCTGGGCCTTCATTCTTCTCCAGAGAACATACAGAGGTGCGCATGTGTGTATGTGCTAATTAACCCAGCTTTCTAGCTGCAGTTCAGAGACACTCGAGTGCAAAACGGTTTTCCACACAATTAAAAGATGCAGATAATAACTACACACACTGCATGGAGCTGCATCCTGTCTGTTTCTTAGAAGATGAAAGAAGAGGCATTATCCATATGTGGGTGTTGGGCTGGACAGAATGTTTCCTGCTACTCAGAATTGTATGGGCAGACTAAATTCCTAGATGCTTGCATCCAATTAAAAAAAATGGATGCAGCAACAGGTTTTTTGATGGGGAAATAATTTTTTAAAAGGATCTAATTACCTAATTATTAGCAACAAACACGATTAGGGGCCTGGGGGCTGAAACAAATAAAGGAGCGTTGATGGAATTGGGTATATCTAGTTTAATGAAAAGAAGGACTAGGGGTGACATGATAGCAACGTTCCGATATCTAAGGGGATACCCCAAAGAAGAGGGGGTGGGTCTATTCTCCAAAGCACCTAAAGGCAGGCAAGAAGCAATGGATGGAAACTAATCAAGAAGAAAACCAACCTAGAAGTAAGGAGAAATTTCCTCACAGGATAATTAATCAGTGGAACAACTTGCCTCCAGAAGTTAGTAATAGGGGCTCCATCACTAGAAGAGACTGGACAACCATTTGCCTGAAATGATATAGGTCCTCCTGCTTGAGCAGGAGGTTGGACTAGAAGACCTCCAAGGCCCCTTCTAGCTCTGTTATTCTATTATCCATAGATCTTTCTTGCTAAACTAAAGCCATTACATCTTTCTTTATCTGAATTGTTTAAATTAGAACTAGTAGCACCAGGCCAAAAAACAAACTATTTAAAAAATGATCACAGAACATGTGTATAGATGAGCTGAAATATTAAAAACCATCATGTAAAACAGATGAGAAAGCATTCTTGCTGTTTTTGCCCTGTGCAGTTCTAAATAATATTCTTGCTTTTATTTAGAATTTTTTTTCTCCTTCACTGAGAATTAAAGATTTGGAAATATGCAACACCCCTCCCATTGCTAACCTATTATCTCTTCGCCTTTTAAACAACTATTAGAATGAAAAAGATGCCATTTCAGCTCTCCTCCTACACAAAGTTAACCTATGCTTAATAGCAGCCTAACCCCACTCCAAAACTTTGGAAGTTTAAAGAGCTGTGTAACCCAAAACTGTAAAACATCAATAAGGATTTGATTTTTTTTTCTTCCATAAAATTATCTAATAGGTTTTGTGGACTCTCTGAAAAAGATGCTAAAAATGAGTAATGGTTCCTTATGGTTCTTAATTCTAGAGCCTTGCTGAAGTTCTGAAGCTTTTTGTGTTTTTTTTTAAATGCTGTTTACTAATTTCCCAGCAGTTACAGAGAAAAACCTTAACAGAGCCTTGAAAGGGAGAGGTAATCCTTTCTTTAAAGGGATAAATTTAATCAGAATGGCTCTTTCTCTTTCAGAAAGTAAAATAAAATTAAAAGGGCATTGAGGCAACAAAGAGAGAAGAATGGAAGATGGACTTCCTTTGTTGATACAGAATACTCACTAGGGTGTCATCACTGAATGTAAGAGAGGGAACATCATCTTTTTTCCCTTTCCTTTTTTTTTTCTTTTTAGGGTGCAAGTGGGGAGGTATTTAAAAAAGCTTTCTATCCTCAGTGCAAAGAAGTGGAGATATTTTTAAAGAAAACAACAACGATTGCTGCAAAAAGGATGGCAGGGAAGTGCCAAAGGAAGCATTGTCTGTAACACAGAAGAGAAACATCTGGGCCAAACCTTCAACATGTGGGTGGCAGGGTCTCTGTGTTCTGCGTTACTTTATTCCTGTCATGGGTATTGATGTCAGCAGGCTTTGGGGACAATCCTTTCTACTTTTAGCAAAAACATCATCCTAAATCTTCACACCTTTTCCTCAAGAGGCCAATAAAACTGGGCAGAAGGCTGGTGTGCAGGGAAACCCCACTCGGTAATAATCTATGTCACTTTCCTAAAACTGTACGGTCTGTTGCTTCGTGCATGCAAAACACTCAATAAAGGCAATTCTGGATTTTTAAACGTGGAACAGGAGAATGCTGTTTATTTGAAAAGGACCACAGAATCAGGGGGGCCACTAAATGAAACACATACTCTATAGGAATCGGATGCATATATATATATTTAATCTAATTATTCTGACTCTGGATTAGAGACTAATAGAGGAGGCCAAGGCCAAATTCCTTGCCACTTCAGAGAAACTCTGTATTGTAGCAATAGCAATAGCAATAGCAGTTAGAGTTATATACTCTATATATAGTGGAAGGCTGAGTCAACCCTGAGCCGGTGAGATTTGAACTGCTGAACTGCAGATAGCAGTCAGCTGAAGTGGCCTGCAGTACTGCACTCTACCCACTGTGCCATTTCGGCTCTATCTATCTATTGTAAAGGTTTGGTTGGATACATGAAGTTCTGTTCTCTATCCCAGCTCTTCCATGTGGATTACAAGCAACGTTACAAACCTGAGCAAAATAATTGGATGGTGATCATGGAGGTTATGTGGTTATTTATATAGCTTTTTTAAAAAACCATCTCTGGCCATCGAGCAACGATGGAAGAAAGTGTACAGGCAACAAAAATCCCAGCACGCTTTACCACCAACGGTCCCATCAAGTTTCTGCTCATTTTTGAAAGCCTGCAGGACACCAAAGGAACCACTGTCCAGACACCGCTGGAATTCCTAGTGCCTTCATGCATCTTTCAATCCCATTACTTAGCATTGTATCTTCTTAAACTAATCTGAGAAGATTAACTATAGTAATACCTGATATACAGACCCCCATCCTTTCTTTAAGCATCCACAGAGAGAACTAGCATCAAGTATTTAAGGGTTGGGAAACCAAACGCCCAAACTTTCTTTCATCCTCCTTTGGGGGTGCCTACAAGGTCCATTAACTACATATGGTCTCTTGATAAAACAGGTCCTAACATGCCAGTCAAAGCTACCATGTTCCTCCAAACTCCCAGCTTCCTTCCATGCATTTCTTGGTTAAATTCCTATTTTAAACTTCCTCCTGGAGTTCAAGATGATGATCATAGCACTGTCTCCTCCAACTTTTCCCTGCACAACCATTCTAAGAATTGGCTGAAAGAAGAAGGTTCAGTCAAGGCAATGAGTTTCCATAACAGGGTGAGCCAAAATTTAGGTACTCTCACTGCTGGTCCAAAACTTAATCCACTACGCTACTCCCGTGGATTCTTGTTTACTGCTACTGGCTAGATAAGAAATAGTAGGACGGTTTTGAAGAAAGGACAAAAGATAATTTCAGGAGTGGACAGTCAATCTGTGAAGAGTAACAGTGGCTTTTGTCTAGACTGGAAATATCTGCTTTCTGGAATACATGCTCAAAAATGTAAAGATTCATCCCCGATGCTCAAGCCTCCTTGTAAAGTAGCCAAAGCCATCACTGTCTGCAAGGAAAACCATCTCTCCCTCTTTCTCTCCCTCTCTCTCTCCCTCCCCTCTCTCTTCCTTCTCCCCTCCCTTTCTCTCCCCCTCTTTCTCCCTCTTTCTCTCCCCTTCTCTTCCTCTTTCTCACACTCTCTCCCCCTTTCTCCCTTGCTTTCTTTTCCTCTCTCTTTCTCTCCCTCTCCCTCTCTCTTTCTCCCTCTTTCTCTCCCCTTCTCTTCCTCTTTCTCACTCAGAGTGATGGTTCTTGCTTACATTCCAACCAGATATGACCTCAGACTTCTGTTAATACTCCTCCCAACATCTTTCAAGTGTCTTCCTCCTTTCTTTTCTTTCTTTCTTTTTTTTGGCAAATAGGAGCCACAGGTAGATTTACTAGAACTGAGGCTTGGGCAGCAGACTTAACCGCCCTGATAATGCTGATTCCAGACCGCAAATCACATATCGAGATAGCAGCTGCTGTTAGCTGCCAAGGAGAAAACATTCATCTGGGCTGCACCTGTATATTTTCCTCTGTATAGCTAACAGCAGTTATGGATTAGGGAAGGAAGAGAGGATTAAACAGCCTTCCTCACTATGGCAGCTGTCGTCAGAAGAAAATTTCTGCAGGAGATCCGATTGAGTTCAACCTTTCTCAAACTGTTGCTTTCTGGATACGCTATGCATGTTAAGGGACAATGGGGGGTTGTAACCCAGCACATCTGGAGGGCACTGCCCGGTTATACAAGGCTGATTTGGAGCTCTGGGATACGTTCACTATTCGGAGCTTCCAGAGGAGAATGTATGCAGAGAAGTTGTAGCAGACATGAAAAAGAATTCTGAAAGTCCCCTGTTTTTCAAGGGGTGTCTCTTCAAAATCCTTGCATTTTTATTCCATTAAGAATGTCTCCTAGCTTTTCAGCTGACTTAAAAAAAATATATTTCCCTCACACAATATTTTGCTCATACGCTTTGAACTTGTCTAGTCTTTAGTTTTATGCAGTTTAACCATTAGGGCTTCCGCTATACAGGGGGCTCCAAACTTGGCGGCTTTAAGATTTGTGGACTTCAACTGCCAGAATTCCCCAGTCAGCATGATTCGCTGGGGAATTCTGGGAGTTGAATCCCACAGGTCTTAAAGTTGCCACGTTTAGAGACTAGAGGCTGATCTGTAACGTCTTGGGAATGCGGCTTTGACGGGACTGCTGAATATTATCCCCTTATTTTGTGCGTCAGCAGCATGCGAAGACCTATAGCATCCATACGAAGGATAAGCAATAAGCATTTAGACTTATATACCGCTTCACAATACTTTTACAGCACTCTCTAAGCTATTTTACAGAGTCAGCTTATTGCCCCCAACAATCTGGGTCCTCATTTTTCCCACCTCGGAAGGATGGAAGGCTGAGTCAACCTTGTGCCTGGTGAGATTCAATCTGCCAAATTGCAGGCAGCCAGCAGAAGTAGCCTGAACGCTAACCATTGTGCTGCCATATTATGGGATGCTATAGGATCACTGGGGCACAGCGGGCTTAAGAGTGCTCCTAGACAGGCATCAGCCAGTGCTACTGATGACAAAGAGGGAATAATAAGAAAACTTGAAAGATGTGATAGGAGAACCCATGACAGACAGAAAGGAGGCCCAGGGTTGTATTAAGGTTTATTCCTCTAGGCAGTATGTGGACTTCAACTCCCAGAATTCCCCAGCCCGCAATCGATTTGATTACAGTAATTAACACCCTCAAGCAAATATAATGGCCAGGCTGATGGAGAAGGATGAGACTTGTAGGCAGAGGGATGCAACCGCCAGGTATAGCCGAAAAAAATGTCAAAAGGGTAGCTGCCACTGGAATCAAAACTTTGTCTGTTTTCATGTGCCTCACAGAGAGAAAGTTGAGATAAAACGTTGACCATACCTTGTGGGAAAATCCGCTTGTAGCCCAATGATATCTAGAGGGTATCAGTTGGAGAGAAATGATTCTCTCCATAAATGCTTCTCAGCCTCAAATTATTTTCTTTCCCAAGAAAACCATTACAGGCAGTCCTCGACTTACAACCACAACTAAGCCTAAAACTTATGTGGCCAAGTGAGACATTTGTGAAGTGAGTTTTGCCCCGTTTTATGAACTTTCTTGCCCCGGTTGTTAAGTGAATCAGTGCAGTGTTTAAATTAGTGATAGCTAATTTAGCTTCCGCATTCGACTTTGCTTGTCAGAAGGCCACAAAAGGGGACCACAGGAGCCTGGGATAACGCAACCGTTGTAAATAAGAGTCATTTGCCAAGAATCTGAATTTTGATCATGGTTATGCTGCAATGGTTATGTGAAAAACAGTTGTAAGCCTCTTTTTTCCCCCCCAGTGCTGTTGTAACTTTGAACAGTCACTCAATGAAGATCCGGGCCCTGCCCACTCTCACGGCCTACCGCAAAGCCATTAAAACCTGGCTTTTCCGGCAGGCCTGGGGCTGTTGACCCCTTGACTGAGGTCCACCCCACCCCCACCCCGATTGGGTGTATGTTGTGCTTCTTCTTAACTTTGTTGTGTCCTATCGTTTTTAAATTCTTTTTTAATATTTTCATTTCTGTAAGCTGCCCGGAGTCCTTCGGGATTGGGCGGCCTAGAAATTCAATAAATGAAATGAAATGAATGAACTGCTGTAAATCAAGGACTACCTGTATTAGATTTCTGCATATGTCTATCCGTGAGAGGAGTGTAATTAAAATGTGGTTTTAAAAAGAAGTGTTTCCTCTCTTTTTTTCCTTAGGAGGATAATTCAACAGGTTTCCCACTGGCCCCAGAAAATAGAGAATCACTGACCTCTGAGGCAGAAGTAGCAGCTGTAGTACATTCACTCCAGTCCAGTCCAGAACCTGAAGAGAGAAAACTCTGTGTTAGGAAAATGAGTCAGTTGTGGGTAGAAAGCCCCTGGGGGACGACACACTGATGCCCACTGAAAAAGTGGCACTCCAAATCTGTGCATGCACTGCGTCAACTACAAGCAGTCCTCGACTTATGACCACAATTGAGCCCAAAATTACTAAGTCAGATATATTTGTTAAGTGACTTTGGCCTCATTTTACGACCCCTTTTTTGGGGGGCCATACTTGTTAAATCAGTGTTTCTCAACCTTGGCAACTTGAAGATGTCTGGACTTCAACTCCCAGAATTCCCCAGCCAGCATTCGCATTCTGGGAGTTGAAGTCCAGACATCTTTAAGTTGCTAAGGTTGAGAAACACTGTGTTAAATGAATCACTGCAGCTGTTAAGTTCCTAACACGGTTGTTAAGTGAAACTGGCTTCCCTGTTGATTTTGATTGTCAGAAGGTCGCCAAAGGGGATCCCATGACTCCGGGACACCGCAACCGTCATAAATACATGCTAGCGGCCAAGTGAATTTTGAACACCTGATCACGGGGATGTTGCAACGATTGTGTGAAAAACAATCACGAGTCTCTTCCCCCCCCCCCCCCCCAGTGCCACTGTAACTTCAAATTGTCACTAAATGAACTGTTGAAAGTCCTGGGCTGCTGTATGCATGCCAATATAGATATAGTTATATATTTGTTTATTATTATTTTTATTTTATACACATAAGCACATCAACAGAACACATAAACACATTAACAAAAATAACCACATAACTTAAAAACAACATAGGAACAATAAGTTCCATCGTATATCATACAGCAGTTCCGAATCGGTTTCTTTGCGGGTTAGCATTTCTATCTTGCGTTTGTAATTTCGTTACTCATTATCCATTTTTATATACATTTCTTTATTTATTTATACTTAGCTACTTATGATCAAGTATTATTTACCTATATTGTGCTTTATATTTTTACTGTCATCTATTCTCTTACATGCAGTTATAGGTATACATTCACATAGTTATTCTTTTTCTTTGCCATTCTTATATTATTATTATTATTCCATTTAAAAGGGTATAAGGTATAATTTGGAATGTATTATTTACCATCCTTCACACCTGCTATGACACCACCTTATTTTCTCTTTCTTTTCTTTTCTCCCTCCCTTCCTTCTCTACTTTCTTCCTTCCTCCTCTCCTTCCGCTTCTTCCTTCCCTCACTTCTCCCCTACTCCTACCCTCTTTCTTCTCCTTCCTACCCTCTCGCCTTCTCTTTTTCTCTCTTCCTCCCTCCTCTCCTTCTCTTTCTCTCCCTCCCACCCACCTCTCCTTACCTCTTTCTTCTTCTCCTACCTCTCCTCCACATCTCACCTTATTTTCTCTTTCTTTTCTTTTCTCCCTCCCTTCCTTCTCTACTTCCTTCCTTCCTCCTCTCCTTCCCCTTCTTCCTTCCCTTACTTCTCCCCTACTCCTACCCTCTGTCTTCTTCCTACCCTCTTGCCTTCTCTTTTTCCCTCTTCCTCCCTCCTCTCCTTCTCTTTCTCTCCCTCTTTCCCCCCCCCCCCAATGCAACTGAAACTTCAAATTGTCACTAAATGAACTGTTGAAAGTCTGGGACTGCTGTATGCATGCCAATATAGATATAGTTATGTATTTGTATAAGGTCTGAAGAGCTAACACATCTTATAATCTTGAGGCAGGCAATCGTTCTTAAGAAAGCAGCAGCGACTGGCTCGCCACAATATTATTGCACACACTCTTTTGTCCCATAGCCACCTCTAAGCAAACAGGTTTGGCAGACTTTTGAAATGCTAGCAAAGTCACCGGGCCTGGCGGATCAAGGACAACAGCAGAACCGGAAAAAGGAGGGCGTCCTTCGAGCCGTCTTAAACCCTCTTTGTCTCAAGCTCAACCGATCCGGAAGCCGCGCATCTGGTTTGTAAATGTGAAGCAAAAGGTGAAGTTGACTGTAAGGTAAGGTAGAGATGGGAAGTTTAATCCACCTCTCCATCCATAGGCCCTGAAAAGATCTAGCAATAGCAATAGCAATAGCAGTTAGACTTATATACCGCTTCATAGGGCTTTCAGCCCTCTCTAAGCGGTTTACAGAGTCAGCATATCGCCCCCACATTCCTCATTTCACCCACCTCGGAAGGATGGAAGGCTGAGTCAACCTTGAGCCGGTGAGATTTGAACCGCCGAACTGCAGATAGCAGTCAGCTGAAGTGGCTGCAGTACTGCACTCTAACCACTGCGCCACCTCGGCTCTTAACCAAAGGTACTATGATTCAAAGATAGGCCTATAAAAGTCAGAATTTCTGGCCAATAGAGAGTTTAAATTCTGGATATCATTACTCTAAGCAAATGTTCCTTCGGTACATCCATGCTCCTTTTGAGCTTGCAAGTGATGGACAGCAATGATGCTCGGGGTGTCAATGGATGGCTGATGACGTTGAATATTATGCTTTGGGGCAGAGCTGCCGAAATGGGGTTATGGGAAAAGGGAATGACAGAAGGTCTCCAGAGGGCCAAAGTCAGCATTGGTCATCATCCCTGCCTACCGTATGGGCCGCCTATTAGAAGTTACTCTACTCAGAGAAAGAGACAAAGAATAGAAAATCGATCCGGTGTGGTTTTGCCCCTTCTTTTTAAGCTTGGGAGCTTAAGGAGGGAAACAGCATCGAGGTCCATTCTCTAGCAGTCACATCCAATCCTTCCTGCTTTTATTTACTAGTATTACAGAATCAATAGCAATAGCAATAGCAGTTAGACTTATATACCGCTTCATAGGGCTTTCAGCCCTCTCTAAGCAGTTTACAGAGTCAGCATATCACCCCCACAGTCTGGGTCCTCATTTTACCCACCTCGGAAGGATGGAAGGCTGAGTCAACCCTAAGAATCCTTGAACTTGTATCATTTATCACTTACAGGTAGTCCTCGACTTACAACCATTCATTTAGTCACCGTTTGAAGTTCTAACAACATTGAATAAAAAGTGATTATCACCGTCTTTCATACTTAACGACCGTTGCAGCATTCCCCAAGATCACGTATTCAAAATTTGGGCGCTTGGCAACTGAGTCGTATTTATGACGATTGCAGTGTCCCCAGGAATCATGTGACCCTAACCCTAACCTTTTGCAGCTTTCTGACAAGCAAAGTCAATGGAGAAGACAGATTCACTTAAGTGTTACTAATTGCAATGGTTCACTTAACAACTGTGGCAAGAAAGGTCATAAAATGGGGCAAAACTCATTTAAGAATTCTTTTACTTAGCGATGAAAATTTTGGGCTCAATTGCCCAAAATTGAGGACTACATGTATGCCATCCATGGGCTACCTATGGCCTGTGCCAAGCTACCTCCTGGGAGTACCCGTTGCCCACTCCAATTAGTCACTAAATGTAGAGTCACACAACTGAGATGAATCAGATTCCTCCTCAGGGGGACTCTTCTAAAAGGGACGCACCCTCCAGCCAATGAATTCCCACCCACCCACCCACCCCTGGATTCTGCCCAGTATCACAAAAATGGGTACAATTTGCAGTTGACCAACGATATGAGTTCAAAGGGCCTTTTTTTTTTCTCTCGAAGTCAGGGCTATTCTCAGAAATAAATATTTCATCCCTAAAAAGCCAGGGGAAATTTTTTCAAGACGAGTCTTGGAAAAGGATAAGGAGAAATATTTCTTCCTCTATCTTTTCTCTCTCTTTTTTTTTTCGGCTGTCCCCACAGCCAATATTTCAAAGTACTCCTGTGGCAAAAAAGGGAAGAAAGGAGCCTCTCTTGTGTGAATAAAAGTGGTTTTGGATTTCACCATGGACCAGCAGGAGAATTCACAAGCGCACTTGTGACTCTCCCCTACTCACCCACATACACACATTATTTCAAAATACACCTTCTATGTCTTTTGCCAAAACCTTTCCTTTCCACCTGTAACCCTTTTCTGCCCACTCATCTTTCTGCGCTCCTGATTCTCATCCCCCCCTCTAGAATCGACCTAACCCACCCACCCCTGCCCCTTGCCCCCACCCCCCCATCCCACCCCTGGCGATGGCGCACACCCACAGTTGTTCCTGCTAATCAGCCGATGTCATCTGCGGAGTGAAGTCTTTGCTTAAAGAGATTTAGGGCAGGAATCAATAGGAAATTTAAAAATCAATGCGGTTAGTATGAGAAAATCAATGCCGTTTAATCGGCCTGCCGATCCCCAGTCACAACAATTAGAAGGCTGGGATGTTCTACATCCTGTTACACAGCCATTAGCGTCAATATTTGTGTAAGTGATGGCAGGGGGCGGGGGGGAGGGAAGAGGGGAACCCCAGACTTGCACTGGAGAACTTGAAAGCTGGAGGAAGCGTGCATTTGGGGACAGAGGAAGGAAATCCTGCATCTTCGACCTGCTCTTTCCTTAGAGAGGAGGCTACACAGGTTTTTCTCCATCTCCCTTGGCTGAGTTATTAAGATCGGCTTTTTCTGGGCTCCCTTCTGGGGCCACAATGGCGTAAACTCTAGGATTCTGGGTCAATTAGAAACCTGGCTTCCCGGGGCAAGAAAAACCATTTTCAAAGGGATGAAAGGGCCCTGGGAATTAAATGGGGGAGACTTTTGGGGAAGCTGAATGCCAGGCATTGCTTAGGACAGCATTTTGAAACGAATGGGTGGGCAGAACGCGTTTGCTGCAGCAATAGATGCCCCGGTGCCTTCTTAATATTCATTCTCAGGAGAAGCCGGGATTGAAGAAGAAAAAGCAAAGCATTTGAGAGCCGCTCCAGGAAGACGGGAGGATATATGTTGAGGGAAGTCAACGATTACAGTGAACTCTGGGAAATGGCTGGCTGGCTGGGGAATTCTGGGAGTTGATGCCTGCAAAGTTGGAAATCCCTGCCATAAAGGACCAGGTAGGAGATGACTAGAGAAGAGGAAGAGGCCTAAGATTAAGCATCAAAGATTGGCTCCCCTCGAAAGGGAGATGATCAGGATGCCCCTTCAATCAGGGAGGCAAAATATTTTGATGGCTGAGTGCATCATGCTTAAAATTAGAGAGGAGCCATGATACAAATTGAGAAAAGTTGGCATTTTGATTTAGGGGTTTTGGGGGGGGGATTTTAGAAGCATTTCTTGGGGTTTTTGAAGCCCCTTAAGGCTTCTTTAAAATGGGGGACAGGGATGCCACCCATTTCTATCAGGAGCAATCAGAGGCAGCCTGTGGGGCTGCAAAGAAAGGGTTTGAGGTTACGTAAAGTGTTAGTACCACTTTATAATGCCTTGGTAAGACCACACTTGGAATATTGCATCCAGTTTTGGTTGCCACGATACAAAAAAAGATGCTGAGGCTCTAGAAAGTATGCAGAGAAGAACAAAAAGATGATTAGGGGACTGGAGGCTAAAACATATGAAGAACAGTTGGCAGGAATTGGATGCGTCTAGTCCAGTGAAAACAAGGAGTAGGGGTGAGATGGTAGCAGTGTTCCAATATCCAAGGGGCTGCCACAAAGAAGAGAGGGTCAACCTATTCTTCAAAGCACCAGAAAGCAGGACAAGAAACGATGGATGGAAATTAATCAAGGAGAGTACCAACCTAGAAGTAAAGAGAATTGAATTGAATTGAATTTATTGCATTTATATGCCGCCCTTTTCCCCGAAGGGGACTCAGGGCGGCTCACAATCCAAGTCAGGGGAAGGGGGTACAGATAAGGGATAAAAAAGACGAAGAGAACAATACACAATTTAAAAGCACACAACAACCATACCATTCGAGGGCGGGGGGGGGGCAAAAGCTCTTTAGCCCCAGGCCTGTCGGAACAGCCAGGTTTTAAGGGCTTTGCGGAAGGCCTGGAGGGTGGTGAGGGTTCGAATCTCCACGGGGAGCTTGTTCCAGAGGGTCGGAGCAGCCACAGAGAAGGCTCTCCTCTGGGTGGTCACCAGTCGGCATTGGCCAGTAGATGGAATTCGGAGGAGGCCTAATCTGTGGGATCTAATTGGTCTATTGGAGGTAATTGGCAGCAGGTGGACTCTCAAATACCCAGGTCCAATACCATGAAGGGCTTTATAAGGGACGACTAGCACCTTGAAGCGTATCCGAAAACCAATAGGAAAATTCCTGACAGTTAGAATAATTAATCAGTAAAACAGCTTGCCTCCAGAAGTTGTGGGTGTTTCATCACTGGAGGTTTTTAAGAGAGATTAGACGACCATTTCTCTGAAATAGTATAGAGGTTCCTGCCTGAGTAGTGGGTTGGCTGAGAAGACCTCCAAGGTCCCTTCCAACTCTGTTATTCGGTTATATTATCCTGGGCCTTATTTAGGAAGGAGATATCAAAGAGCCTCATTTTAAGCTCGTCTTTCACGGGCAGTGCAGCTCCAGAGTGGCCCACTTCAAAACTGGGTCTCAAACCGAGGTTGGAAGCGGGTCAGACGCTGCTCCTCCTGCCCTTTTGGAAGAGGCAGCTGGGGCCTAGTGGTTAGAGCAAAGGACAGTGCACTGGATATTATGAAAATCCTTTCGTTACAAAGGCAAGACTCCTCCCAGACTGGCTTGCAAGTGTGGGGTTGACTAGAAGTGGTTCAGACAGGAAGGCTTCCTGTGAGGCACTGACGGAGCGCCCGTTCCCCAGAGCCAGATCAATGTGTCAGAGTGGGGGTCACTGGGAATCCCCCTCCCCAATCAATGTGCTGGTGTTTCTAGGCTGTGGTTGCCTAGATTAGCGTAGTAGAGAGTTGACAGGGGCACTAATCAGGCTGTCAATAACCTTGACCCTGGACAATTAACTTATCGACAGGAACAGGGCAATGGGAAATACATGGGCTGTGGGTTAGGTAGGAGGTATAGGAAAAGACCCACGTGGAGCCTGTGAAAAACAGGGAACAACTGCTCAACATGTCACTCCATTGCCAGTTGCTTTTTCGGGGCCAAAGTCCCCCAAACTGAAGAGTCCTGGCTAAACTGATTTGCCTTAATAGCCTACCTCTATTGTCATCTTTGTTTTAAAAAGGTTCACAATTGCAGCACCATTTTTTTGTCCCACTGCTGGCCGGTTCAAGTGACTATTTTCCAACCAATGGCCACTCCTGCTTCCATGAAAAATGGAAGCAGGAATCCTGAGGTCTAGAAACATCTTGTTTTTAAAAAAAAAGAAAAAAAAGAAATGCAATTTAGCATTTTGAATCTTTTCATGGTCCACCATGTCTGCCATGGAGGATCTGTGAGAACATCAGTGATCAACCAGGAAAATATAGGACATCAAAGAGGTGGGAGGGGCGTGGATCCAGCTTTCTAGGTGAGCTTTTTCCTACTATAAAGTGACTTAAGAACATTAGAAAGAGATCAAGAAATGTGAGGATTTCAAGGGACTGAAGGGAAGTTTAGGGACTGCGATCTGATTTATACTTAAACATTTAAAGTTGTAACTTAAATCTTGATTGCTGAGGTATCACCCACGGCACTAACCTCATCGGCGGCAATCCCACCTCCTTGAATGCATTTGCTTTTAGAACAAAGTTTCAAGTAGGAGACCACATCTGTGCCAGATGTATGGCAGATAGCAACTGAACAGAGAAAAGAACTCTTTTCCAACTTACAAAACCTGTGCTGCTCACTCAGTTCCAAAGTAATTGACTGAGAGGAGAGAATATTGGCAGCTCAGGGTTAAACTGTGTGGGTCCTTGATGCTCTCCGAGCCTGGTGGTTTTCTTGCAGATGTCTCATGACCAAACTAGGTAACATCATCAGTGTGGCCTCCCAAGGTCATGTGACTGACACTTGCGACCTTCTTAGGTGGCTTCTAACACGCTAAGTCAGTGGTTCCCAAACTTGGCAACTTTAAGACTTGTGGACTTCAGCTCTGCTGGCTGGAGAATTCTGGGAGTTGAAGTCCACAAGTCTTAAAGTTGCCAAGTTTGGGAACCACTGCACTAAGTCAATGGAGAAAGCCAGATTTGCTTAATGACCATGTGACTCACTTAACAACTGCAGCCTTTCATTTAAGAACCGTGGCAAAAAAAAAAGTCTGCCAACTCGAGAGCGATTTACTTAACCACCGTCCTACTTAGCAACAAAAATTCTGGTCCCCATTGTGGTTGTAAGTTGAGGATGACTTGTAACTGGGACTCACAAATATCCAGCTCCAGTCCCAGCAACCAACATAAAGGATAAAGGCATCTTACTATGTTTTGGGCGGGGAGGGGCTTAAAGCAGCCACACAAAACTTCGAACCTATTCAGTAATATTGATGAAGAAAAGAAGAGATTGATTCTCCCTTTTTATCTCTGCCAACCCCGAGCAAGAAAAACAGGCTGCAGGAACCTCAACCAGCAGCCCATTCTGGCACAAATATTTCATCAGATTCGAGGATGGTGAAGTCACGGCGGCGTGTGCAAAAAAAGAAAAGAAAGGGGGGGGGCGAGGCTCTGGTCACATGACTGTGGCCGCCATCCTGACTTTTTCAACCTCCCTCTAGGCCTCCCCAATAGGTCAACTGCATTCAGCTGCAACTCCTGTTTTTTATACCTTGCAAAAAAAAATAAAAACACCCACCCAACCCTCTTTTTCCAACAACTCCGAGCCGGTTTCCCTCCTCCCCTTTTTCTTTTCTTTCGTGAGCAACATGCCAGGATAAGGTACAGCAGGGACGGCATCGAGACTTTAGCCGTTTTGAGGGTGTTTAATTAATGGGGTGCTTTGTGTACTTCCAGGCAGCGTTTAAAGGCGACCCCCCACAATTGCATCCTCCTGGATTGGACGGAGGCTACATTGCAAGTATGGGTTGTGGAGTGTCCATATGGCTGGTAATGTACAGGGTACGGTGGGGGTCATGTTTGCCCTGGATCCCATTGTCTTGCCACTCCTCCCCCACCCTCACCTTTTATGACCCCATAAATATGAATTCGAAACCATCGTGGTAAAGGTCACGAGGGCAGGCAAGGAATAATGGCTAAGAGACATGATTGGTGAGAGGAGCCCGATATTTCCATTGGCCACAAAATATGCCAAGGTCTAAAAATGAGCAAGAGGGGGAAACACACACACACACACACACACACACACAACCGAATCATGTCTGGGACAAGCCAGTGAGAAACAGAACAATATAGCACATAGATTCCCCCCCCCCCAAAGTCATACATCTGAGAAAATACAGACAAGCCGGCACCGTTACCAAAGTAGGAAATTCATCCATGCTACAAAACATGGAGCAAAGGAGAAAATACATTCTCTTGGTGTATTTGGAGTAAGTAACAGTATATATGTTAATGATTTTGCTCCAGTGGTTTTTAATTCGTTTCCCTGGGGATGTGGGACATAAATAATTATGGCTTTTTCGGGGATTGAAAATGGTCGAAGAGGCAGTGTTTCTCATCATGGTCATTGAAAAGGCAGGTTTGGGGTGAGTTTATTCAAACCTGCCACGCCTGCTCTCCAGAAAAGAAAATATACGTCGCCTCTCTTTTCTTTTTTTCCCAAACTACCTTCCAGAGTCGGAATAAAGGAACCTATAAACATATAAAATTAAAAAAAGAGAAAGCAGAAGAGGTCAACGTCTATGGAGATTCTCAGTCATCCAGGTTATGGTTATCCCCAAAGTGTTTTTTTTCTCTCTCTCAAAAGACAACTTGGCTTTTCCTTGAAGTTGTTTCGCTTCTCATCCAAGAAGCTTCTTCAGGTTCTTGAATGAGAAGTGACAGGTCTTCAAGGAAAAACAAAGTCCAGTTGTTTTTTGGAAAAAGCACTTTCAGCTCAAGGCTGCTTCCTAGGATTTGCACTTTCAAATGCACTAAAGTCAAATTGGAATGGATAAATAGAGGAAACCTCCAAATTAGGCCAAGATCTACTCCCGTGCTGAGGACCCAAGGAGAAGACCCATTGAAATCTGGCTTGTGGGTTTCTCATGGGTTATTTTTGGAAAGAGGATGGTGAATAAGATGAATATTTAGCCTGGTAAAGGAAGATTGCAGAGTCCTTTAAAAGCATGCCAGGGTGTCTCATTTTCAAGAACGGCTCTGAGCCTTTTGTTGTAGGGTGAAATAACCTTCATGGATGTAAATATACCTTCTAGTAGGGTGTCTTATTTTAAAAGCAGCATGCCAGCACAGTTGAAATGTATTTTACATTCGCATGTGCTCCCAAGCGCTTTGAGAAAAATAACAGCACGTTGGGTCGTAGGTGCAACTCATCCAGAAATGCTGCCAACAGTCAGGAAGCAAGGAGAGTGGGGGGTTTGGCTGGGCGCTGGGCTCAACTGTACACCTCTGTTAATGTTTGCAAACTTGAATGCATGCTCTCAGGGATGCTGGCGACGTGCATAATATCTCATTTTGTACGGCAGCTGTCGCCCATGTCTTTTTCTGCAGAAGGAGGAACACCACTCATTCTGAAACTAACAAGAAACCAAACAAGGGTCAAAGGAAGAGAAACTGCTCTACTGTGTACCCAGGCAGGATACGCAGACATCCTTGAAGAAAGAAAGAAAAAAGAAAAGAAAAATCTACGGTGTAACCTCAGCTTCCGCTCTCTTCCCTTGCTTTTTAAACTGCTGGATCAGAATAAATGTGGATGGGAAACTGAACTGTACGGCCCAACATTCTCAGTCAGGAATTGCTGAATCTGTAAAAATCTGCTCCAGAAATCTAGTTAGCAGACTCAGTTATAGCCCAATGCTTTATTCTAGGAAAGGAGAGCGGGAGGAGAGGCAAAGATAGGGGGAAGCTACAAATCAAGACTCTGCAATGGGATTGGGCCAAGGTAGGCAAATCCAGGCCTCCTGCAGTCCAGGAACCGTCAAGATCATGGTGACATTTGCGAAACCTCCCTGCTCCCCCTTTTAAAAAATTCCGGACAAAACAAACAAACACACACATGCACACACAAGACACAAACTGTAGCAACAAAGTTGGCTGTAAAATAGATTTTACAGAGCTGAGTGTGTGGATGGGAGATTATTTACAATGAAGGGATGGATGGGGAAATGAGAGGGAGGGAGGGAGGGAGGGAGGGAGGGAGGGAGGAAGGAAGGAAGGAAGGAAGGAAGGAAGGAAGGAAGGAAGGAAGGAAGGAAGGAAGGAAGGAAGGGAGACTAAACCAAACATCAGGTCCAATTTGGTAAGCACTGATCTATTTTCTTACTAAAACCCCATGGGTTTCCAGCTAGTTTTTCTGCAAGGGAATCTTCTATCAGGGCAGTAGAATGGGGGCTAATTATGAAATAAAACTAATTAATCACCTCAAACCACAAGGCTGGCCCAGCGGGGCATTAAAGAGATGGCTTTTTTTTCCTTCTCCTCAGGGCACAGAAATTATTTGCTGCGAATGAATTATTTAATGACGTGGTGTTCATTATGTATTATTGATCAGAAAGGACGGTTATCGTTGCCAAGATAGCCTAAGCTCCTACCTACTCACAAAATCCCTGTCATGGAGGAGGAACTGGTCTAATAAGGCATTATTCCTCCCATTAGAGCACCTAAAATTCTGCAGAATAGCTCAGGCTTTGCACCCTCAAATTTTACTCCCAGCTGATTCAATCGGAGGCTGAAGCTTAAATCACCAGTGTAGCCATCTACGTTCCTTTCTTTATATCTTGATTTATTTAAAACATGCGCATGAACCCTTATGAAAACACGGCCAGCTGGCATTTCAAAAAATGAAAAGAAAATTCTATGTTGCACCTGCACAGAGGACTGAGAGCTTGCAACATCTGAATCTAGGGGTAGCGGGTTGACTGAATTTATCAGATTATTAATGCCTGTCCGGTCCCATGATTCAAATTATTTGTGCCATTTATGGGTCCAGTGCCTTCTTTGATACCCTGCCCTGTGCAAAAGGCTCTTAACCAAGTACAGATAATGCTCAACTTCCAATGGTTCGTGGAAAAAGGGATTTATGACTATTTTTCACACTTACGACCATTGCAATATCCCCATGTCATCAAGGGCAGCAAAAAAATTTCCCAGCATCCCCCGGTTTTGCAAAGCCCCAACTGAAGAAAAAAAGAGACATACGGTATAGGTATTGACTTACAACCACAATAAAGTGCAAAATTTCTGCTGCTAAGTGAAACCTCTGTTAAGTGCCCCATTTTACAGCCTTTCTTGCCACAGTCGCTAAGTGAATCGTTGCAGTTCTTAAGTTAATAATACTGTTGTTAAGTGAATCTGGCTTTCCCATTGACTTTGCTTGTTAGAGGGTCGCCAAAGGTGTTCCCGTGGCCCTGGGACCCTGCAGCCGTCGTAAATGTGAATCTGAATTTTGATCACGTGACCATGGGGATGGCCGAACGAACACAACTGCGAAAAACAACCATATGTCAATTTTTCCAGCACCGTTACAACTTCGGATGGTCACTAAATGAACTGTTGTAAGCCGAGGACTGCTTGTACTTCGCCCCCACCCCTCCTGCATGGATGCAAGACATGTTGTCAACTTCTTGCTTGACCTTCCCTTTCTGCTTGGAACAGGAGATATTCGTTCATATATTAAGCAGGACAGATTCACGACAGACCAAAAGACGGAGCTTCTTCGCAAAGGATGTAATTAACTTATAGAAAACCACCAGCACGAGGTATGGTGATGGCCACTAATTTAGACAGCTTGGAAAGGAATGGAGGGGGGGGGGGGGCGTGTTGAACAAATTCACCGAGGACAGGCCTGTGAAAGGTTATTCCTTCTGACTGCTGCTGAGAGCATTTTAAGTTGAGGACTACCAGTGTTTACCAGCTTACACTCACCCTACTTCTGAAAACCATCAGGGAGAGAAATCACAGGCTTCAAACTGTCCTTTCCAGCTTTCCACACAGGTCTGTGGTAAGAACTGCTCCAGAAAGTTCCTGTTCTTAGGCCTCTGGAAGCCTTCTTGCCAGAAATAGAATTTTAACTGCTTAATACCATACCCCAGTTCGGTCTGAAAGCCAGCAACCCCAGCGGTACAGACAGCAATAGCACTTAGACTTATAAACTGCTTTACAGTGCTTTGCAGCCCTCTCTAAGCGGTTTACAGAGTCGGCCTCTTGCTCCCAACAACCTGGGTCCTCATTTTATCCACCTCGGAAGGACTGACGGCTGAGTCAACTGTGAGCCTGGTGAGATTCAAACTGCCAAATTGCAGGCAGCCGGCAGTCAGCAGAAGTAGCTGCAGTACTGCACTGCAACCACTGCGCCACCGTGGCTCATAGTCCTCAACTTACAATTGAGCCCAAAATTTCTGCTGCTAAACGAGACAGTTCAGTGAGTTTTGCCCCATTTTATTACCTTTCTTGACGCAATTATTAAGTGAACCACTGTAGTTGTTGAGCTAGCAACATGGTTGTTAAGTTAATGTGGCTTCCCCGTTGACTTTGCTTGTCAGAAAGTCACAGAAGCGGATCACCTGATGCCCGGAACATTGTAACCGTCATAAATAGGAGGCAGTTGCCAAGCATCTGAATTTTGATCATGGGGATGCTGCAATTGCTGTCAGTGTGAAAGACAGTCATAAGTCACTTTATTTAGTGCCCCGTTGTAACTCCAAACGGTCACTAAACAAATTGTTTTAAGTCGAGGACTACCTGCATAATTTTCTGCCAATGCAAAGTTTTTATACAACCAGGCTAAAGCTGAGTATCCAGTGAGCCAAGATCCTGGAAGTATTTGATGGATTTTCTACAGCCCACATAAACCAGATGGGCAGCTGTCCTTTGGGTGGCCCCACCCCCACCCCTCCACTGTGAAAAGTAACGTGCCAAGATCAATCCAGCTGTTTTGGGGACTGATTAAAGACTTGCGTCAGTGACCTTTTGCTCATTTTAAGAGAGGCGGAGAACAAATTAATATTTTACCATTACAAACCCCTGTAGGAACCTTGTCCCAGCTAGGGGTCTAGGAAGACACTTGGTTAGGAAAGTCTACAAAGGACCCTCTTCAGAAAGTGGGGTCTTCCCGGATCTGCAGCCCAAAGCCCCCTGAAAATTATTTGGTTGGTTGGCCAACCAAACCAACATTCACCCCTATCAGAGGTAGTGGGTTTTGGTAAACTTTGAACCAGATTTTCCTTGGCTCAGGAAAATGGGATCCCTTAGTCTCCTAGAAGGTTGTTAGCCTCGACAAGGAGAGCTAGAAAATGAGAAAGTCCCTTTCTGACGGTAGATTTACCATCTCTATATGGAGAGAGGTTTATTTCTTTTAATAGCTGGAAGGCCTGATAATACTGTCCTAAGGGACATACAGAAAGATCAATATTACTATTTATCATTTCTACACTACCTTTTGCGGTATGGTGTGCAGGAGCCTGTTCTTAGCAGTTTTGAATTCCGAAATAGTTATTATAGAATCCCAGTAACTTCCTGACAATTTAAAAATGGGGACTCGGTGTATCAAAATATTACAAAACAAGAACTGGGGAAGGGGTACACCCAGACATTTAATGTTCAGCAAACGCAGTTCATCAAACGCGGCTCTTACAGGCCTCTGGAATAGCTGCTCCTGTCCTCCTAGGCAGCTAGATGGAAAGATTCAACTTTTGAAAAGAATCCACATTGCCTATCTTGTTAGAAAATATGAAGGAGGCGTAGGAATTAGAAGCCCCCGCACTTCCACTGAAAACAGAAGAAAAGCAACCAGTGAAGTAAACATGAGAACTGCAGCCACTTCAGCTGACTGTTAGCTGCAGTTCGGCGGTTCAAATCTCACCGGCTCAAGGTTGACTCAGCCATCCATCCTTCCGAGGTGGGTAAAATGAGGACCCAGACTGTGGGGGCAATATGCTGACTTTGTAAACCGATTAGAGAGGGGTGAAAGCCCTATGAAGTGGTATATAAGTCTAACTGCTATTGCTATTGCTATGAGAATATTATGATGGCGGTTTATGCCCATCCAACCAGATCTGGTATGGTGCAGAGGTGGGGTGCTCCCAATTCGGCCCGGATCAGGCGAACTGGTAAGTAGTGGCGGCAGGAGGCTCCGTCCACTCACCCTGATGCTTCTGCGCATGCGCAGAAGCGCCCCGTGCTCCGGAGCGCCCCCAAATCAATAGTAGAAAAATTGGCAACCCACCTCTGATATGGTGGGCATGTTTTGGATCACCTCTGTGAAACACTCACTTGGAGGGATTCAGGGAGTACAGGTAGTCCTCGACTCATGACCTAATTGAGCCCATAGTTTCTGTTGCTAAGCAAGACTGTTGAGTTTTGCCCCATTTTATATCCTTTCTTCCTACAGTTCTTAAGTGAATCACTGCAGTTGTTAAGCTAGTAACACAGTTGTTACGTTAAGCTGGCTCCCCCGTTGACTTTGCTTGTGAGAAGGTTGCAAAAGGCAATCACAGGACCCAGGAACACTCCAGCTGTCATAAATACAAGTCAGTTGCCAAGCAGCTGAATTTTGATCACGTGACCATGCAGATGCTGCAAAGGTTGTGTGAAAAGCAGTCGTGAGTCACTTTTTCAGTGCCGTTGTAACTTCAAACTGTCACTAAACAAAACTGTTGTAACTTGAGGACTACATGTGTGCCTTCTGTCATAGCAGCTACCCTGTAGAAGAACTTTCCTCCCACCAAGATTCGGACGGACTCAATCCTGTTGACCTTCCACAAACTCCCCCCCACCCCACGGCAAGACCTGGTTTTCCCCCAGGCATTGGGGGTTAGGATGTTAGTAGAGTCCAGAACTTCTATGTTGAGACAATTGTGAAAGAGACCTCAGCTAGGTTTTCACATTGTTTTGGACTGCATTTTTTTTTAATGTTCTTGGTTGTCACCCAGAGTTACATTGGTTACGAAGGGCAACCATGTGTAATTATTAAGTAGAATAGACTAGACCAGAGCAGGAAAGAATAAGCAACAGGCATTTCAAGAGGCAAATGTGGGCTTAATTGTTTCACATCAATTGCATAGATCCTGCATACTCCAGTGCTCTCCAAATGTGTGTCGAAAGTATTTCCATTAAAGCTTTCAATCTTTGTTTAAAAAAAAACACCTACGGTTATGAACAAGATTCTCTAAAGAAAGCTGGTTGTCACCATGACCGTCTTCTAGTATAAATCAGAGTTTCTCAACCTTGGCTGGTTTAGAATGGGTGGAACTCAACTCCCAGAATTCCCCAGCTGGCAAAGTCCACCCTTTTTAAAAGCAAGCCAAGGTTGAGAAAACTAGTGTAAATCAAAGGTGGACAAGCTACATAAAACCCTTAGGCCTCACTTTAAAAAGTTGATGTCTCGGGAAAGAAATCCCGGTTTTTTCCCTACTGGAGAAAGCGAAGAGGATGTCACAATCAGAAACGATGGGAGAAAAACCAGGGGAGAAAAGCTACTTTGGGGGTTTGGCCCACCCATTTTTTGTTTCAACTCATGTAACATGCAGCTACCATGGGCTACACTAAAAAATGTAGCCCTCAACACAAAAAAACACTGCAGATTAGAGTGTTAGTTAGGTCATTTTCCCAAGGCAAGGCTTTGCCTGAACTGCGCAGGGACTCTAAATCAGTGTTTCTCAACCTTGGCAACTTGAAGATGTCTGGACTTCAAGTCCCAGAATTCCCCAGCCAGCGAATGCTGGCTGGGGAATTCTGGGAGTTGAAGTCCAGACATCTTCAAGTTGCCAAGGTTGGGAAACACTGCTCTAAATAATGGCCCACTGTCTTCTGTGCTTGTGGGTTCTAACCCGCCTCTGTAGCATTCTCCAATGACTCTGTCCAAAGTCCAAAACTCATTTTTGTAAGTCGTTGGATCAAACCATGAATGAGCAAGAGTGATAACAAAACTACAGGAGACCCAGGAGACTGGCATTCAAATCTGCTCGGCTAAGGAACTCACTTGGGTGATTGCTACACGACCGCAGTCCACTTCTCTGATCTAACCTCCTTCAGATAAACTGCCCTCCCTTCAAATCTTGCTAGCGTTGACATTCCCTTTGTACATCTACAGAAGGTTTAACAATAAGAGAAAACTTGTAAAAGTCTGTTGGGCACGATATGAGGCTCCCTTTTCTTTTAATTATAAAAGTGTAGAGAGAGAGAAACAATGGACCCTATTCCAGTCAGAGAATCAGAGTTTCTAGATTGATTCATTCTGTTTGCAACAAAATTCTCATGTGATTTTGGGCAAGACCCTTTGGTTATGTTACCATCTTTAGTTAAAGTACAGAGTGGTTTTTAAAACACTAATCACCTTAATCCGACCGGTATCAACTATGTTCTAATCCAGTTTTTCTCACCCTTGGCAAATTTAAGATGGTTGGACTTCAACTCCCACACTGTTGGCTGGGGAATTCTGGGAGTTGAATCCAACCCATCTTAAACTTGCCAAGATTGAAAAACACTGTTCTAATCAATCTATCAATTCTCATGCCCCAGAATGTTTAAATGTACCACTAAAAGGTAGCTTTGTTTAACCAACCCCTTAGAAAGAGACAGCATAGTTGTGAGGAAGGCTAGAAGAGAACAGCGTCAAATTGAGAAATTGCCAATTAGATTCCCACTATTTCTATGCCTACATGAAGGCAATTTCCACATCTGAAGAAATCTCGAAAGCTGATTTCCATTTTGCTCTTCTTATTTTAAATAACCATACTTACCCCAACGGATCACATTCATGAAATTTTTGTAGAGTTCTCTCCTCGGATGCCATGAAATAAGCTATATTCTGCTGACATCGGTTGTAGAGAACTCCTTTCTCTTTCATAAAGAACACGTCCTCTCCCTCTGCTTTTATTATATACGTTACAAGTGCTGAACCTAGTTTAACAGTAATACTCTTGGTCTACAAAAACCTACAGTTATGATGGGGACCAGAAGTCTCGGCAATATCCCGATTCAACACACTCCACAGCAGCATGAAACCTCTCATGAATAATTACATTTGCCCATAGTTGCAAGCTTCCTAGAGGATCCACATATACTTGCAGAAGCCAGAGGTTTCTACCGTGCAAGGATACATCCATCCCCAGCCAGAAATATGGGAAGCAGAATAACAGAAATACAGAGTTGGAAGGGACCTTGGAGGCCTTATAGTCCAACCTACTCCTCAAGCAAGAAACCCTATACCGTTTCAGAGAAACATTGGTCCAATCTCTTCTTAAAAACCTCCAATGTTGGAGCACCCACAGTTTCTGGAGACAAGCCGTTTCCTCTAATTAGTTGTTCTCACTGTCAGGAAGTTTCTCCTTAGTTCTAGGTTGGTTCTTTCCTTGATTAGTTTCCATCCGTTGATTCTTGTCCTGCCTTCATGTGTTTTAGAGCAGAGGGGGCTTCGATCTTGGCAATTTTTAAGCCTGGTGGACTTCTATTCTCAGAATTCTCCAGACAGCTTTGCTGGTTGGGGAATTCTGGGAGTTGAAGTCCACCAGGCTTAAAGTTCTTTGTGGCAGCCCCTTAGATATTGGAACACTGCTATTATGTTGCCCCTAGTCCTTGGAAAGTCTAGTCCTTTCCTAGTCTAGGAAAGCAGAGAGCTGGATAAATTCTCCTTTTACTTGGTTAGCTGTACCAATTTGTCTCAAACGCTGTCCACTGTTTCTGGTCCTGAAACCCTCTTATAACATTGTCTGCCTCCTTCCTCTTGTGAACCTTTTCAGTGCTGTGCCAGCTTTAAATATATGTCGCCAGGGTGATCACACACACCATTCCATGCATAATGTCCAGTCCTGTGTGTGTTATATCATGTGATATTTATTTAATATGAACCACATGTACCTCATATATTAAATTGAGCATTTCTGTTTTTGTAAACAATGGACGTAACAATGCATTTGTCTCAGACAGCCCCGCAGGGCAAGCAACTACAGAATAAATTAATATAGTGTGCCATGGAGAAAGGCCATTCACCATGGCCATAGGTGGACATTACCCTGAGCCACAGCTAAGCATAGAAAGCTGCAGTGAGCCTGCAGTTGCAGCTGTAAAGAAAGTCTGTGCTTCCTATTAGGTGATTAACCCCAGCATGTTGCACTGTCTGAACCAATACAATTTTTATTGATAACAGCTTAAACTATGGGATGCTTCAACACAAGCTAACTTCAAATCATGTTTGGTTTAGCTACAGTTTTCACTTCAGATGATCTAATAAACAAAACTTCCAAACTCCACCCAACAGGGCTGGGAGACACCTGGAGATCACCTTAAGCTCGAAACTTGCAGCAGCTCCACCACATTATACCCAACCACTGTCTTTACCCTCTGACTTCAGGTTTTCTGTCTTCGCACAGCCTGCTGTGCCACAAACCAGCCAATTTGTTTTTCAGCCTAACGTATTTTGTGACATCGGCCAAAAAACAGTAAAGGAAGCAAAAGATCTGTAACAGCGCAAAACTGGGGGGGGAAAATGCATGCTACTGAAATCAAAGGCATCCCTATATTTCAACAGGCTATCTAAAGAAGCGCCCCGCAACCTTTTGGACACTAGAAATCCAGTTCTATGAAGAGATGTTTTTTTTTGTGCGGACTGGAGGGGGCGTGGTTTCACACACTGCCTGTATCACGCAGATGGGACTTCATTTGTTTGTGTGGCCCGGATTCTGGCATGCCTCAGCCCGTAGCTGATCCAGGGACCAAGTCCTTGTTCCCCCTTAACTTGAACTCAGCTCCCAAAGTCTACATAGATGCTTTTATACGGTTTCTAGGCAGTAACACGTACATGATTGGTCACTGCTTACACCCTTGATTTGCGTTTGTTTTTTTAATAACCCAGTCTACAACTCTTAAGCTTTCTGGGTGGTCTCCCATCCAATCGTTCTCCATCATGATGTAAACTAAAATAAAGTTAAAAGTGTCTTCAGGAAGCAACAAATACAGGCACATGCACATGCACTGGCTCATTGTTTTCTTCTTCAACAATTTATTTTTAGTTTTTGTCTAGCCTACATTCTCTGGTGGCCTCCCTCTCACATGTCAACAGGCTTGACCCTCAGTTCCTGGCCCAGACAAGGCCTGCCAAATGCTGCCACCTGCTGCAGGTATTAGTTATAAAGTACAGACAATTTTCTTTTCTTTTCCTCTTCATGCAAATTACAGGCTCTTTTTCTTTTGCTCCAACAAACAACAAGAGCCACACATCCTTCGCTAGTAGAAAAAATCTACTTTAAACAGCTAGATAAAATTGCAGAAATTCAAGAGGTACAGCTAGTCCTCAATTTACAACCACAATTGGAACCAGAATTTCCATCGCAAAGAAAGACGGGCGTTAAGTGAGTCCCACCCAATTTTAAGGGTTTTTTTGCCACAGCTCAACAAATCACTGCCGTTGTTAAGTGAGTCACGTGGTTGTTAAGTAAATCCAGCTGTCTCCCTTGACTTTGCTTGTTTGGTAGCCGGCTGGGAAGGTCACAAGTAGCAACCATCTGGCCCCCGGGAGGCTGCAACAGTCATAAATACATGCCGGTTCCCAAGCACTGGAATTCTGATCACAGGACCATGGTCATAAGTGCGAGGACAGATCATAAGTCAATTTTTCCCAGTGTCACTGTAACTTCGAACAGTTGGCTAAACAAAGGAATGTAAGTTGAGGACGATTTGTGTAGCTTTTTCAGCAGAGATTGGAAATTTTGACCGTGCTGAGTTTTTCCTTGTCAGGAGATTGGACAACCATTTGTTTGAAATGATAAAGGGTTTCTTGCCTGAGCAGGGAGTTGGACTAGAAGACCTTAAAGGTCCCTTCCAACTCTGTTATTCTGCCATTGCTCCTCTGTCATACGATTTTAAAAAATAGCAGCAGTGTCCCCAATTATATCATTTAAAATAAAAAATTCAAAACTAAAAGCCCAGCGCAAGCTTGGCACCAAAACAGGAATCAGCCACGCCATTTGTTCTGTCTGTCTAAGGGAGAGGCATTATCTATTTCCCAAGGATTCTACACGCCAGGCTGCTGGTACAACACATTGCCTTATCTCTTCCTCTACCTTGACCATGTTCCTCTGCTGAAGCTTTACATTCTCACGACCCATCTCGACAGCAAAGAAGTTCAAGCTTTCTGTTCTGACCCTCTCACATACCCTCTCTGCTTCACCCTGCCTCTTCCGAGGGGCAGTTTCCTGAAAATAGGTATGTTGTATAGACAAAGAAACTGTAAGGTCTGAAAACAAGGAACAATCGTTTTTTTTAATGTACGATGTGCTCCTTAAAAAAGATGCTAATGGGGAACTTTGCTAAACTCAGATTACACTGGGGGAGAGGGGCGTTCCAAGAACTTCATTACAAATGAACTAACATGGATTTAAAGCCATCCCTGATTTTACATTCAAATTCTCCCAAAAATGATTTTTTTTTAAAAAAAATGGGGTGTACAGTCTGAAACAGACCAGGAGGAGGAAGAGAAGAAAGAATTATACATTTCGTCACTTGATTACTTGACTGAGAGCACAAAATGAAAATAAAATGTACCGACAGATTATTGACTGGACTGAAAATGCTGGGAACATGTTTACCTATGATAGCCTTCTCCTTGTTTTTCTGTCCCAAGACAATGGTTTTCTCCCACTTTGGCGCACATTGAAAAGCAATAGAGAACAAACTGCCTTTCATAATTCTTAGGGACTTTAATTAGGAAGCCCTTCTCTGAAACAGTGCCTATTCAAAATACCTGACACCATTTAATTACTGCTAAAAAGCACTTGAGCAAATCTAGACTCATAATCATGGTGGTTAAAAAGGAAATGAAACAGGTTTTTCGTCTCTTTCAGCAATCAAGTATGGGCTAAATCAAGTTCTAATCCATTTGCAAAAGTTAGCAATCCACTTCAAAATAATGCTAATTTAGTCCAGATTTATTGGCCTACGGGGGGGTTTGAGTGAAAAAATACAGCACTTGCCCCAACTATCAAAAGGAACATGATCTTCTTATTCCAAAACAATAATGTGAGTTTTAATTCCGAATGTTTTAAATTATATATATTAAAAATCTTCAATATCAAATGCAAGAATCCAAAGACTTATACTTTCTTGCCTCGTCTTTGAAAAGAAAAGAAAAAGTGTTTTCCCCCCTCCAATGTGATCTATGTATTAAAAACCTCTTTTTATATGGAACAAAATTAGTAGAAGAAATAGAGGGAAAGGGTCCACAACAAAATCACCAATTTTAGCTGCTTTTTTTAAAAATAATCAGGCACATCTTAAATGTGGATATAGAATTTAAGATACAGAATTATTCAATAGAAAAAAACAGGAATGCTTGATATAATATTATTAACAGCAACATACTGTATGTGGCTTATTCCAGCCAAATATATTTTGCAATGAGCAGATTTCAAAAGCTTTAAAACAAAGTATATTTTATTATTCATCAAAACGTTGTGAAATCAGAAGATACTACCTTAGGTAGTGGCCTATGGATTTTTCAGAAGATAAAAAGAAACATTTTTCTGGTTCTGTCTTCTTGAAATAGTAAGTCTGAAGTCAGGCTTGCTTTTAACAATATTAAAAATCGGGATGGGGAAAATGCCAAGAGATGGGATATATTTTGGAACAGTTTCTACCAGAGCTCACCATGGTACCCAGATGATCAAAGCTGGGTATATTGATAATTATCAGGGCTATTATGATGATGTCTAAACCAGCAAATACAAGCCAACATTATGGGAAAAGAAACAGTAACATTTATTATAAATCAAGACATAACTAAATTGAAATACCTGGATTTAATCTATTCCACTTTTTAAAACTAAGATATAAACTAAATATCAAAATTCCTATTTATCTCCCTATCGACATGGATACATTTCATTTGAAATAAAGTCATGCCACTGGATCAAAGCAGCATAATCCATGAATACCTACCTGGCCACTTTTATGTCTAGTCCAGAAGATGGTTTGAAGACAAGTGAGAGAAGCAACTGTAAACCCTTCGTAAATGTGCTCACAATGGAGTGTCCAGGTGTGATTCGCAAAGGACCCATCATTTTCTCATTCCCTCAAAAGCAAAGGGGAAACTAGACAGAGATATGGATCAGCCTGTACTGCACACATGTATGGTGATTAAGCCAAAATGGTAAAAAAATTATAGCATCTTTACCTCAGAAACCTTACTTTCCAAACCAAAAATCAAAGAAGGCAACCCAAATTGTTTTAGCGGCCTGAATTAAAGACAATTGGATAATGCCAAAATATACATAAGATAGATGTTTGTGTGAATTCGTATTTATCTGTGTATCTGTATATACACATCCACACACAAACACCATATATATATGTATATTTTCCCCCAGCGCAGAACTGTTTGTTTCTTTCAGTGGATTCCATTAATGTGCATTGTCGTTCAGAACATGGAGGCCATTTCGCTCTTACAAGATGAGGTGGCCGTGGCTGTCTTCACAGCTGTGGGGAAATTTAACATCCTGCCCAGCATGGTGAAGAAAGGAGTGACTGTGCTTTCTCTGAAGTGTACCAGACTGTTAGGCTGCAGGATTATTGTAACTAGAGAAGTGGTATTTACCTCTGCGAAGGAGAATGCAAAGTCCCAAAGAATACATGCCTAGAATTTGTCTAAAACCTCATTATATTATAAAAGGTCTTTGTCCATCCAAATTTCACACCAGCTGCTCTTCTTCTGCAAAAACACTAATGTTGAATATTATTTCATCCATTAGTCTAATTCTCACTACTTCTATCCCGTTCTCAGATCACCTTGACATTTTTTTTTTAGTTTTTAAGTGTCTTATCCAAACCCCAGGACCACTTCTCCTAAAACATTCTAGCTCATGTTAGATGGCTCGTTTCTGGGAAATAATGTTTTAATTTCTCTGTTCAGAACTATATGAAAGATGATTGATGATGTTTTTGAAATACAACTGCTGAAGCAAATTTTAATTGGCAAATTTATTGGAAGGCAAGATATGTATATCTGGGTGTGTTATACATACATGCATCTGGTCCCCAAATTTCAGTGGCTGACTTTAAACAAAAAATAGAAACCTCAGTCTCCTCCTGCATCTGGAATATAACAGAAGGCCATTAATTCCAAATAAATTTGAATCATGTCAAAAGTATAGGAAATGTTTGAACCATAGATAAATCTTAATTATAGTACCTATAAAGAATGATTACAAGATTTGGCATGAGAAGGGCATATTAAAATGATATGGCATGCAGTTTTTCCATACAAATGCATCTCTTTTAAAAACCAATAATCTGTATCTATATATTTAAACTAAGCTAGGACAATTGTATATTTACAAGCTTGTGCAACTGCTACAATTATTTCAAAGTATGTTTTAAAGAAGGGGAGTAAGGATCAGCGGAGCCAATGTAAGAGATCTTGTTCTCCCTATCGCTTCATGTCAAGTCTTCATCTTCAAGTAATACAAGTATTATTTAGAACAAAGCTACCTGATTATGGGCTATGCTTAATTTGGCTGTAATGAGGAACGACAGAGTAAAAATGGGAGGGGAGGAACAGGAAGACACTACAATTTAGTAGGCAATTGAAAGCACTTAATTATATAATTTGTCTGCCTCTCAAAATGACTATGCAGATCTATGCAAAAATATTAAAAAAACAGGTATTTCTGGCCTAGCACTTCATTCTGGTTAGAGTGCTTTTTAAAATCTGCAGCCAGTGGGGCCCGATCGGCTGTTTTATAATACAGTAGTCCTTTTACACGGCGTAAGTGCTTTGAAGTGTTCTTGGTGTAATGGAGAATGAAGGATGTGGTGTAGTGATGTATATTATTTATAGGTTTATACATCGATCCTTTTCTATTTATTGAACTGTGTTCTAGAGAAAGATACTGGATATTATTGATACAGTTGAATGAATTCACCAATTGATTCTGTTATTGACAGACCCATTTACAGATACTCAAAACAAAACATACTTTCAAATGAGAATTTCTATCTATTATCACCGAAACACTGATCTTTTGTATAGCTGTGCCAATCTGAAGCAAAACACCTATTATATGTACCTATCCTAAGATCTATAAAATAATATTGATAAGAAGAGACACGTTGAAAGGCTTTGTAAAGAAAAATTCAGACTGCACTGTGTGTTTGTGTGTGTGTGTGCGCGCGCGTGCGTCCGTGCATGCATATATAGGAGTAACGGAGTTCAAAAAGATTCTCTTAACATTGTAAAATAGGAATGTTTTGTAACTTTTAATTACTGTGTACAAATCAACCCTCTGTTTGTAGGTGAAGTGTCTTTGTGTATTTGCGAACTATAGTTATCTTTATTAACTAAATTTCAAAACCTTTTAAATCAGGAAATTATAATTTATCCTTATAGGTTTGCCATTTATACTTTGACACTACATGTGAAAATAAGTCAGACTATTAATTAAATTGATTAGCTTCCTTTTAACATGCATTTATAAATGGATCTCTTAGCCAGTTCGAGCAGCATAAGAGATACAGTAAATTGTACAGATAACAACAGATTCTTGTTAATTGTTAAGGGAGTGGGGGGGGGAGCTTTTTTCTTTAAAGATGCTTAGCGTCTTTTGTACATCTTCCCTTCTGTACTTTGACAGGAGAGAATCTGTAATTTCAATTCTTTCTTTTAAAACGCCCGTCTACCCATTCAGGAGATTCAAGACGAACGAAGGGAGAAATGATTTTAATTCACCTTTTGCTGCTTTTTCTGGCTTTTCCATTCTACTTGAGTTCAAGAGTGGGGCTCTTTTCTCTGATAAATGACTCCAGATATATTTTCTTTCTCTCCCTATACAACAGACGCTCAAATCGCCAATGAAACGGGCCTTCTAATGATTCCCCCCCACCCCAGATAAAATATATATAGTAAAAGTGTGCTTGAGGATGTGGTGGGAAGCATCTAATTCCCTATGAAACTGACACCAAAGTAGGACAAGACAGGGGTGGGGGGAGATGGTGTGTTTGATGGCTGAGGGTATGACTGCTTTCTCTTCCTTTCTCCCCCTCCCCAGGTGACATTCAGGGAATAAATGACCTGGACTCTTTGTCGGGTGAGATGGAGCTGGCGGTCAGTTTCTTGACCAGGAAATGGCTGCTTTTCACGTAGCACTGGAGAACTGTGGCTCAGAATTCTCCACTCAAGCAAAATTCCTTATGACTGGGTGTAAGGTTCACTGCCTCTTACAAAGCTTAAATCAGAGTCCCTCTTTCTCTCTCTCTCTTCCGATTCCCTACATGAAAAATGCTGTTTTGTTTTGTCTTCATTTTCATTTTTAAGAATTGCTGTACTGTCACATTTCATATTCTGGGTTTCAAGAAAGAGGAAGAAAAGGAGATACTTTCCCTTCCAATGGAAATATTACTTCTGGTGGGGAGGGTGGACTTCAGGGGGAAAAGGTTATTTAGACAAAAAGGGCTAATGCACTGAGACAAGAAAGGAATAGAATTTGGAGGGGGTTCTATCAAAGAGTCTCGAAAGGGAAAAAAAAGAAGTCAAAATAGACACTGAGGGACACAAATGTCTGTGAAGAAGAGAAAAGGAGAAAACTGAAAAAGAATACAACGAGCATTGGAAAGAAAGTAGCAAAAACATATTTAAGGGAAATAAAGGGAAGGTGTCCAAATGCAAGAAAAAAGGCTTTTTAAAAATATAATATTTGACCAGGGGGAAAAAACAGTACACAGTTTGAAAAGAGTGTAAAGATACAATGAGAAAGAAAGAAAGAAAGAAAGAAAGAAAGAAAGAAAGAAAGAAAGAAAGAAAGAAAGAAAGAAAGAAAGAAAGAAAGAAAGAAAAGAAATACGTGAGCGGATCCTTAGACGTCCTAACGTTGAGGCAAAAGGAACTGGTCATTGTTGGAGCCAAACTGAATACACCTCCTCAGATAAAGAAGTGAGCTGCTGCTCAGTAAACAGCAATAAGCTTTAGAGTGATATATAACCAAGGTTGAAATGTCGGAGAAGGGAGCATAAATGAGGGACAGAAAAGCAGGTTGCCTGGAGAAATGGCAGGCCAGCTCCATCAAGCTTCACTGCTAGGCCATACCAGTAGGGGGAGCTGTAGAGGAAGATCAGGGGCAGAGTCCCTGCAGTAGTGAAAGAGTTACTGAGAAGTAAAGACACAAGTGCACACATTCACGTACGCACACACACACACACTCACACACACCAGGCATCAATAAAAAAGGTCACTGCAGAGAAATGAGGTCTCACTTGACAACAACGGAAGCACACCCAACAAAGACGCACACATGCACAAGCAATCACATCTACCCACCCACTGATAGAATACACCACAAAACAGTGTGAACCATGTCAGATGTATAGGTACTGGCTTATAAAGAGGAGGAGGAGGCGGGAAACACACTTAAAGAAACATTGAATTCATAGCCGGCTGAGATGCACCAAACATCTATGTATTAAAGTAAGATCACCATAAACCAGAGCTGGTTGCATTCTTCTACGCATTCATCTGTGGTGGCATTATATACCTCTTAAAAACCACCAACCACTCATAGAATGAGGGCGGCTGAATGGATTCTAATACATAATGAGGAATTCTTACACAGTATGAGAAACCAAGGGGGAATCTTCATTGGCTAAACAGAAAGTACAGATGGTCCTCGACTTAAGACCACAATGGAGCCCAACATGTCTGTTGTTAAATGAGACATTTGTTAGGTGGGTTTTGCCCCCATTTTACAACCTTTCTTGTCACAGACATGAAGTGGATCACTACAGCTGATACATTAGTAACACAGTTGTTAAGTTAATCTGGCTTACCTATTGATTTGGCTTGCCAGGTGTTTTCAAAAAGTGATACCATGACCTTGGGACACAGCAACGGTCATAAGTATGAACCAATTGCCAAGCATCTACATTTTGATCACATGATTGTGAGGCTGCTACGAAGGTCGTAAGTGTGAAAAATGGCCATAAGTCAATTCTGTCAGTGCCATTGTGACTTTGAACAGTAACTAAATGAACTGTTGTAAGTCGAGGACTCCTGAGGACTAATTCCAACCCTCACAAAATGAGGAATCCTAGCAATTTTTACACAAATAGAAAGGGAACGGTAGCTCTCAGTTCTTTCGCTTATTGCCATCAAAATCACCGCTATTGACAATATATGATAATCGCTCCACAATAATTTTTCCGGAGGATGAAAAAGAAGTTTTGCATATACAGAGGAAATGACTGAAGAGTGGGTTTCTTCTAGCAAGGAATCTAAAGGAGATCCAAAATTGCAATACTCTTCAGCACGAACTTCAACACAACCTTTCCAGTTATCAAGATCCACCCCATAGAGAAGCTGATGGAGACAGGAAAAGCGACAACTGCTCTGGAGGAGAATTTGTGAGTCCTTGTGTAGAAAAGGACCTGCTCAATTACATTAGCACTTACTCAAGGCCTCAGGATGTTTTTACCCCTTCATATGCTTGAATCATCCTTTAATATATACTCGCTGTGCATATGCAAGAGGATTTAATGCAAATAACTGTAAAGAGCCTTGGTGCCTCTTACCTTACTATAGGCCGAGTCAAAGAGATAAAGGGCAGGTTTGGTTTTTTACCCTTTTGTCAATGTTTGTACAAGAAATGAGGATTCTGTTTCATGTCAGAGAATGTTAGCTCTTCCAAATTAAATAACCCAGAGTATTTGGGTTGAACATTCAGGCAATGGGAGAGTACCTACCACAGAAGTGGATTCACTTATCACAAAAAGCGACAGTTTGCTTTAACCACAGTTTGCTGAATAAGCCATAATACTTTTGTTTACACTCAATGCTAAACCATCAAACACAGTTTGCTGGTCACAATGCTGGGTTCATACAAGCCAAAAGCAAATCCGTTATGGCTTAGTATAGTATCTAATTCCGGCTGTTATACAATGGCCATTCCTACCTCTGTATGGACACCAAAGCACGGAACAGAAATATTTAAAGATTGCTATGGAATAAAAGGTGTGCAGCCTTCTGATTTACTCATACTGGTTCACTTAACTTTGGGGGGAACAAAAACATTAGAAGGTGATTTAATCCACTCCATACTGGGAAAGACAGGCTGTCATAGCAACCTCTTCTCTCCGGAGGTCAGTCTGCGCTCCTGAAGGGTGACCCTCAAATGATCTTGATCAGGATATTTAACTTAGCGGGGTTAATTTTACAAAGGTCTAGGAATTCATAGAAACTCTTCACTACAGGTAGTCCCTGACTTACAACAGTTCATTTAGTGACTGTTCGAAGTATTGAAAAAAGGGACTTAGGACGACCATTTTTCACTCTTATGACCTCTGCAGCATCAACCATGACGTGTGATGCTTGTCAGCTGGTTCATACTTATGACTGTCCCTGTGTCCTAAGGTCATGTGATCACCTTTTGTGACTCTTGACAAGCAAGGGAAGCCAGATTCACTTAACAACCAGGTGACTAACTTATCAACTGCAGTGATTCACTTAGCAACTGGGGCAAGAAAGTTGTAACATGGGGCAAAACTCACTTAACAGTTAACAACAGGCTCAGGTGGTTGGTTGTAAGCCAAGGATACCTGAACATGCCCATTCCTCCCCCTACACACCACACCCAGGCCCACATACACAGAGAGACACACAATTCAGGCTCAGTCATTTCCCCTTGCTCCCCTGGCTTAGAAATGTTCCCAGTCCCAACTGTCCTTTATGCATTTATTTCCCCCTGCATACAAAGAGACTTGTAACTCTCCCTTAACCAACAATGCAGCAGTAACACTGCAATTTAGCAGCCAGGAGTAAAAAAAAAAAAAGTAATGTCTGAAATTAGTACATTCCCCAAGCGGGAAGGAGGCGCGAGTCAGTGTCAAGGAGCCTTGCACGCTCCCCATCAGAAGGGGCCACGTGTCAAGACCCTCCTCTTGAGGGTTTCTTCAGCAGGGGTCTTGGTAGCACAGGCACAGGGATTCAATTTCCCCATGGCAACCTCCTGTAAGTGCCCACCACGTGACACCACCACCGCCACCAGGTACAAGCACCCCTCCGTCTCAAGGCCCGGAAATCATTGCTATGAACTCCAAGTAACTAAGGAGAACTTTAGAAATGCAAATCTGTGGTTCGGAGAGTTTGAGGCAGACGAAGCAGCAGCCAGACAGGTTCTTCTCTGGCAGGATTGCCTAGCAAAATCACACTCTCCAGCATGCAAGAAGTAACATTTCAAGGATTGCAAAACTGCAGAGCTCCAGGTGCAGGAATTGGGGTGGGGTGGGTTGAATCTGGATCAGGAGGGGCCAGGAGAACGGAAACTAACAGCCCCATTGTAATAGCCAGCCTCTTCCTTTCTTTTAGGGAAAAGAGAGGTTAAATCCTGTTCTCCTATCCCCCCACTTACATATATATTCTATATTCTACTTTTCTCCATTCGCTTGCCTCCAATGTGCCTGATATTTGAGCTCCAGCATAATGCCCCCCACCCCCCCCTCCCATCTCTTTCGTCCTGGAGCTTTTGATAGCTACCAACCCTCTTTAACCTTCTTCCCTGTTTGTTCTCCTTTGCCACATCATCTGCTCCCTGGATCACCTCTATCCACCTTCTCCTTAAATATGGGTTCCCTTCTCTACACCCCACTGCCCCGCCACATCCAGGCCCGGTCTGGATATATGACCTCTTCACCCATCCTTTCCCCTCCATCTCTCCTATCCTCCCCTCCTGACAATACCTCCTGCTCCTAACAATAGCTGCCATGGGCTACTAATAATTATTAATAACATTCATCCTTTCCTCCCTCTTCTCTTCTTCAATCACACCCCCCCCCTTCCGCGGACAAAAGAAGAGTCCACTTCTCCTTGTATTTATCTGCTTCCCCTCCCTTCTTCGGCCATTGCACCTCCCCCCCCTTATTTTTTTTTCTTACCCGCACCCCTCTCCACACACCCACCCACACACACACATCAGATCTCCGGATAGCCCAAAGCTTTCCAGCTTCCTTTTTTCCTCTTACGCAACTTGAGTTTTATTAAGAGACGAAAATCATATAGCCTCAGTCCCGTTCTTCGCCCCTACAGCCAGCACCCACCATTCACAGGGCACACGGGGAGGCGGGGGGGGGAGGTGTTTCTTAATATTGCAACGACGCATATTTACCGAGCATTAATTGCCCGCTTTTCAAAATCGGAAACGCCGGGGATACGAACGCCCTGTCTCCTTGGGTCCCTCGTTCCCTTCCAATTCCCCTCCCTTCTTTCTTCCATAGCCAGAGTATCAGAAAAGCCGAACTACCGCTGCCGAGAGCGAAAAGACAGCTACAGAAAATCCGCTAAAGCTCTTCCTCCGTCTTCCGATTTTATTTCATTTTTATCCATGCAACACTTCTTTAGCGAACGCTTTAAAAAGCAACGACCTTTGCTTAAAATGCACAAAGCCATTTGTAAAAGGAAATAACAGGAAGCAAACACATTGCCTTTTTTTTGTAACCATTGGGGAAAAAAACACCTCCCTTTTTTCAAGGAATAAAAATGTCTTTTAAAACCACGCCAGCATAATTTCTGCCTTTTACTTGCTTTTTCAAAAAAATGCATTGTTTTATATCTATTTATATGTATGTATCGTCCGTTATTATTTTCCCTGTTTGCATTTTTTTGTCCTTTTCCTTAAAGGTTGAGCCACGGACACCACCATCTAAAAAAAAAATAATGAAAAAAAAATGCCAGAGAGAGGAAAAAAAGAAAGCTCTTGGAAGGAACAATTGCAGCTGCCGGTTTGAGAGACGAAGAGAAAGGAATAGACTGCCGTGTCTCTCTGCGTGTGTGTGCAACAGACCAGCTGCTGCATTAAGCATTTTGCAATCAATAAAGAGCGGGTGAGATTTATGCAAAGTGCAGATATTAATATGCAAAGTTTTAAAGATTTTTAAATGGGAGAGAGAGGGAAGGAGACGGAAAGGAGGAGGCGGGGTGGGGGGGGATTGCATAGAGACTGCACCTACCTCTGCTTCCATCGGTGGGCGCAAGCTGACTCCTCCATGCGCGCATGGGGGCAGCCCAGATACACAGGGACTGAGGGGGGAAGCAGCAGCAATAGCAGAAGCGGCGGCGGCGGCGGCGGCGGCGGCGGCAGCACTCAGAGCGCGAGCCCAGGCGCGCGCTGGATTCTCTCCATCAATTCCCCCCTCCCCTCCCCATTCCCGGCGACGGTTGCCCGGGCAACGAGAAAGATGCAGCAGCATCAGCACCAGGATAAAAGATGGTCAGGGCAGCAACAGCAGATGGGGATGGAGAGGGGGCGCGCCTGAAAAGGAGCCCTTATCAAAGTCGGAGGTGTGGAGGGGGGGGAGTTGGAAATGAGGGAAGGGGAGGGAAGAAATAAGGGACCCTCCGTATTATAAAAAAAATCCATGGGAGGGGGGGAAGAGTTCCAGAACAGGGAAAGAGAAAGAAAGATTTGGGGAGAAGATGGGATAGAAGAAAATACCCAGACAGTTTAAATTGGGGGGGGGGTAGGAAAAATGTGGGGGAAGGGTCAGTTCAGGAAGTGGGGGCAGTTTAAGATTTGAAGTCTTTAGAAATAGATAATGACGGGAAATAGCAAAATTTGGCATAGGAGATAAGCACTTCCCAACTTTAAGATACGATGATCCTAACAAATGGTATAAACTATAAAGGGAATATGAAAAAGGTTCCAGGATTTGACAGGATGTGAAATGTCTGTAAATTTAGGGAGCTAAAGGGAAAAATTCACCCCGAATTTAAAACTGAGTGCATTAAATAGAAGTTGTGGAGAGAAGTTCATACCAATTAATTATTAAATGTAGTTAAATTTATGGATGCATAATTCAGAATCCTGGAATTACTAAATGTATGAATATGCAAATAATATATAACATGTATATAACTAAACCTTTAAAAAATATTCATTGGCTGGTATGTTATACCTTACCCCTTCTTTGCAATATTGTACTTTCATTGATTAGGCATAAGAATTAAAAGGTCCTAATAATAACCAATTGTTTTCCTTCCATAATTGGCTTCTTCTAATTTAAGCCCATCTCTTGGAAGTGAAAAGTATGCTACAGCATGTTTCCTCATCCAAGGGACCATAGGGAAAAATCTGCTGGTTATGAACATAATGCAACATACTGAAAAGATTAAATCAAAATTTAAACATCCTATATTGTGCATATTGGTGATTTTAATATAATTACTATTCAAAGGAGATGAAGCAATAATTATAGGGAAACTAAGCACATTAAAACAAACACTTTAAAAAAACCTATTTAGCATTCAGGATTAAAATTATTGCCTTCAGTTATTATATGCAAAAATATACAGATGATTAGAATTTTTAGTAAAAACTGCTGAGAAAGCTACGCTATTCCATTATTCCAAATAACAGGCACATATTATAGGTAGTATGTAAATAGTGGTAAATATTGTGTGCATATTCAGATTTAAAACTAATTTACAAAATAATGTTCTATCTGGGACTGCTGGATACAAAACATAACATTAGTAATATTTCTGTATATTATTTAGAATTATTCACATGTCCTACACCAAAATAATTAAAGAGGTTTGCATGCAAAGTATGCTAAACCACAGTGCTGCAATTGTCTTAGTCAAAAAGCTGTATTTATCATCTTTTTCTGAACAGCAAGGTAATCTTATGTAAAAAGCATAATTTCCATATGCAAAATAATTAATTATGTTTAACGCATATTTAAGAATCATATTATTATTTGGAGATCAATAGAATTATTTTGTATACCAGAAAAATATACAATACTATATGAACTATTTTTGAAATGTGATGTACCAAAATGATCAAATCCTGCATATCACCTAGAATTAAAATAATATACAAAATAATGTATGCTCTGATTAAGAACGATGAATATTTTTAATACAGTATCTAAATAAAATAAGTCTGTTTTGTTAAATAAAGCATTTAGTAGCATTACTTACTACCAATTAAAGAGAGATATTAACCACATAAAAATGTAAATAGTAAATACAGTATTCAGAAAAAATAGTAAATAAAATAATTCTAAATGGCAAATAAAATTAGATTTCTTTTTCAAATAATGTGTTTTCACATCAAGGATTAATATCCAAAATTATTTCATTTAAAATTTATAAAAGGTAAATTGTTGTTTATATAGGAAGACCAAATGCTGTAAGTTTCTACAGGTTATTTATTAAGATAAGTATTATTTGGCTTGCTGAATATCTCCTCAAATATTAAAATCATGTATAAAACCAATGATAAAGTTTACATTCAGTGAATATAGAAAATTAATAACCAAACCATGAAATGAGTGTGTATAAATTAAACATGACATTGAGAAATGTAACTTTTGCAAGAAACGTACAATAAACAAAGACTCATGTTTAAATATTTTCATTAGATGTTTGCAATGTTTTAATTCCTTTGATCTAATCAGATAGAAATGTTAAATATAGTATTGTTTAAATAGATCTGATTTGTAATATGGATTTGCAAAAAAATATAAGAAATAAACTATGAATCTATGCAAAATAAAATTCAGCATACTAGAATTCTAGGTTCTACATACTAAGGAAGCAGAAAAATAGAAGAAATGTATCCAGTATTTAATATTATTACATTAATTGGAAATTAACTTTCATTTAACGCCCTAAATATCAATGAAAGACAAATTTGGCAAAGCAGCTTACCCAGTTTTTAATTTCCAAATACATTTAGGTAGCTGAATATTATAGCTGAAATGTGAAACAAGGAATCTAACTAATTTTCAGAAACAGAATGATACAATTTCCTTCTTTGATGTTATATATTTATGATGTTGAATTATTGCAAAACATTTTTTAAAAATAAAAGTGGTAGCTGTAGCTTGATTTTATGTATGCTACATAAAAAAAACTAGAAATCTTCAAACATTTGGTGCAGAATTTAATTAAACTTAAAGAATATCATATGAATGACACAGTCATACCATGTTTGTCTGAATGCTGAATTGTCAGATTTTAGGCAACTAATTTGTTAATTTTCACTGTATGCTACAGTGTTGCTATTTAATGCTATTGAAGTGGTAATTCTCATTAGTTAAATAGTTAATAACTACAAACAATATTTGTGAGAGATGCATTTGGATGGATTCAGGTGGGTATTCCGTTGTTTGCCGTAACATTTTTATAGAACATATAACTGTCTAGCTTCCGAAATTACTGAGATCAGATTCTAACGTAACAAAAAAATTGTAAGAAATATTCTTGAAATATTACAATACATATTGGTCATTAGCTATGTGTAGGAGTCTCAAAATCTTGCCTACAGAATTAATACTGCATTGCCTGAGTTTTAAATACACACATTTGATTCATACATTTTTCAGTAACTTGAAATTTTTGTTGCTTTATGCAGTCCTTATTTTCATACATGATTTGAGAATATCATACGTGCTGGAAGAAAATTGAAATGTTCTGTGCAATTATTAAACTCGTCTAAAATTCACATTTGGGATCAAAAGAACCACAAATGTCAATTTGTGCAATATGGAGAATGAAGGTGGTTACAGTGAAGCATTTTAGAAGCAAGAGGGAGGGAGAATAAAGAACTGTTGCATTTAGCTCCAAGGTAATTATTTCTTTAAATGTTTGACTTTTTTCTTTAGCCTACAGTGCTGTAATTGGTGATTATAAGGTCTGTCAATGCTAAGAAATGAGGAGTGTAGATACTGTATCAAATGTGTTTTACTGTTAGGTTGAATGCCAGTGAGCGAAGGACAACATGGGGATTTTTTTCTTTATTGTTGCTCGGTGGAAAAAAAAATACTGATTTTATTAGTTTCCAAGTGAAGAAGGAAGCAGATCATGTACCACAACTCAGGATTACAATCCTGGAAGCAACATCAAAAAAGAGTCATCCAATTTTATTAAACAATAAGTATCAACAATTGCAAATCTCTCCTCCAAGCCTTTTAACTTGGAAATCAAACTGAATTAATTAAATTATTTTGAGATCCAAACCTCCATGTTTACGACATAGGCACACACAGGCATATCCCAATATTTCAGTCTTGCTGGCGTGCCCAACCCATGGCTGACATGCTTGGTGCTTTTTCAGTCCATTTGTTTGACCATAAAGATTCAGTACATGTTACCATAGAAGGCTGGATCATGTAGAGCATGTACACTTATTCTGTATTCTGTACACTTATCACATCTTAAATGAATGTCATTTGGAACATCACACTTGGTGTGTGTACTTTTTTAAATTAACTTTTTGCAGGAACATTGCATTTTCTAGCTGGACACATCACAAACACATCTAGCGGTTTCTTAAAAGCTCCAGGAAAATCAAAGAACCAGCCCCTCCATTCTCTAATTTATATATTTCACCCAAAGCCTAGTTATTGCTGTGCTGACAGGCTCACGTATCTTGTGAACAAACGTTAAAAGGGAGGAGATAGGAAGGAAATAACAGAAAATTATGTCTTTTCGTGGACCAATTGCACCAAACAGGAGAAAATCTTAATGAAAAACCAGCAATAGGCAGGCTACAAGGTAGAATCCTGAATGCAAAAAAGAGTGGTGTACAATTGGTCACGGCACGTCCTCCTAGCAAAAGATAATTACTTCCTTTTGATTAAATTCATAGTTTCCTTGAACTTGGAGCTGTGCTGTGGGTGAAGCACCAGCCACAGGGGCTTTCAAGGGGAAGGTGCAAAAGTCGGAAGCTTGGACAGATGAGATCACCAGATATCCCACAGCATTCCAGGATGGTTGCACCAAATAACGTGGAAAAATAATATTACAAGCATTATATTTATATTAATTACCATTGTGTGTACTTGTTGATATAATCATAAAAATGTAGTTAACCCACATCTGAGTTAGAGATCTTTGCCGCTTGTTTATTTAAATTTTTTTGGGGGGGGGGTAGATAATTAAGTAGGTTTTTATTGTTAACTTGCTTTCTACAACTTTTGCTCTCCAACCTGAATGGCCTTTTGGTAGCCCAGAAATAGACTTGTTTAGATAGGCTGGATTTTTCTGGTAATTTCCACAGCCTTTCCTTGCTCATAACTACCTCGGCTGGATAGTCCCTTCCAGAACATTCGGCCTGTGGTAGGCCCAAATTCAACCATCAAAATGGCTTTCTAAGAAAGCCCAGACTCTCTCTTTGCTTCCTCTCCCTCTGGAGAATTTGAGGGTACACCATTAAGGAGATAAACTGGTCTCCAGCATTACCAGTTGCTGCAAACCTCAGCATGGTTTCCTTCACCTGCTCTACCACCATTTCACAAGGATGCAGGACAGGAACGCATGAATTAATATCAAGATAAGCTTTTGCTGTGGAAGCCGGCAAGCAATTTCTATCAAGGCCAGTGGCGCCCTCTTGCCAAAAGGTTTGGAAATGCCAGGTTCAAAAATAATTCCCTGAAAACGTACAGAGGTGTTTCAACGCTTCGACACGCCATACAATGGAAGGGTCCTGGGTCTTTCTGGCCCAGCTCAAAATGTAAGGGACTGAAGCTCAATGCAAAATATTTGAATAGAGGGGAAAGGGGAAATGACAGCTGGGGTAGAAAGGGGAGGAAGGCACAGAACAAGTAAGTTTGCAAAACCACAAAAGGACTTGCAAGGTATGAGAATATCGGAAGGAAAGAGGTATACACACACACACACACACACACACACACACACACACACACATGTATATAAAGTATACTTCTTTTTTCATTGGCTGCTTGCTAGGAAGTGAGCTCTATGGAATAAGCAAATCAGGACAAAGATGAAGACCACTGCTTTGATTTAATTTTAAATTCAATTAATTTAAAGCAATTTAAGGAGGATTTCTTCCCCTGTGGGAAGAATTTTCCTCTTCTGTCACATTCAAAATTACAGTTTGTGGGACAATTTCTGGAAGAGGCCTAGGAGCTTAGGCGCAGATTTCAGAAGAGGCATGCAGGTAGGAATGTCCAACAGGATATCTATACTAGGTAAATCTTCTGCTTTGCTCCACCTGATCCACAGATGGGAAGGGAAAATTATACAGCTTAAAAAAGGGAAGGGTACATGGGAAGGCAAGGTTGAACACTATGAATGGCGCAGGAGTAAATATAATTAAGGTTTCTACAGACAAAAACACACCTGTGCCATGGGTTCACCTGTGTCCCCCATTGCGGCCAATCTCTACGATGAACTACATGTAGTTCTCGACTTATGATCACAATTGAGCCCAAAGTTTCTGCTGTTAACTTAAGTGAGATATTTGTTAATTGAATTTTGTCCCATTTTATTATCATTCTTGCCACAGTCGTTAAGTGAGTCACTGTAGCTGTTACGTTAGAGACAAAGCTGATAACTGAATCTGGCTTCCCTGCTTGTCAGGATTTTGTAAAAGGGGATCACATGACCTCACGACACTGCGACCGTCATAAATATGAACCAGTTGCCAAGTGTCTGAATTTTGAGCATGTGACCATGGGAATACTGCAGTGGTCATAAATGTGAAAAATAGTCATGTCACTGTTTTTCCCAGTGCCGTTGTAACTTTGAACGGTCACTAAATGAACTGCTGTAAGTTGAGGACTACCAATCTTTCCATTGCCCGCAACCATCCTGCCGGAATTGGTGGAGCTTCTTGGATGAGAAGCAAAGCGTCTTCCTCAAGAAAAAACAGTTCAGTTGCCTTTTCAAAAAGCACATTGTTTAAAATTTGGGTAACAGTAAGAAGCTGAGCTCAATGTAGAGACATTTTAGACTGTGATTGTTAAAAAGTTATACCGTGTATGTGCTCTGGGAAGTCGGGGGGAGGAAAGGGAGGTGGGGTTCTAGGGGGAGGGGGGAGGGTGGAAATATAATATGTGTTAAATTCTAAAGTACATGATTGCACTTGTATACTGTGGCTTTTTAATGTTAGTGTTAAAATAGAACAAGCTGAATATATTGGAAGGTAATAGAAGTAAACTGAAGGGAGGAGTTGAGCGAAAGAAGAAGGAGGGTGGAGAGGGTGAGAGAGAGGAGGAGGAGAAGGAAGGGAGGGAATGGATGAAGAGAGGGAGTGATAGAGGGGGAGGGGAAGTAGGTAGTAGAGGGGTATGTAAGAAGGAAGAATGAAAGTTGGAGGGGGCTGAAAGAGGGTGTATGGTGGGCCAAGGTGGTATATTGGGTTTGTATTGTAGGGGGCATTTTCTATATAAGTGAAGGCTGTGTTTATTACTCAATGTTACATGCTCCGGTTATGCACAGTAAACATGTGATTGTATAGAATGAAATGGAAATAAAATATTATGCAAAAAAAAAGCACCTTTGAGACAACTATGACCTGGATGACTGAGAATTTCCACAGGCATCAAGAGAATCCAGTATCTTTGAGAAGGACAAAAGGACAGCTCTACTAGCCCAGTATTGACCTTCAGTGGTGTCTGCAGTGGAGAGTGCAGACACCATTTTGACAGGTATGTAGCCTCTTGAAAAAATCACTTAGTCCTCAACTTACAACTGTTCATTTAGTAACCGTTCAAAATAATGGCAACACTTTAAAAAAGTGACTTATGACCATTTTTCACGTGGCCATTGCAGCATCCCCATGGTCACGTGATCAAAATTCGGATGTTTGACAATTGTTCTCATACTTATGACTGTTGCAGTGTCCTAGGATCATGCAACCTTCTGAAAAAGCAAAGTCAATGGAGAAGCCAGGTCCACTCAACAACCCTGTTCCGAACTTAACCACTGCAATGATTCACTTTGCTGCTGTGGCAAGAAAATTTGTAAAATGTGGCAAAGTTCACTTAACAACTGTCTCGCTAAATAATGGAAATTTTTTGGGCTCAATTGTGGTTATGTTAAAGACTACCTGTACAGCTGTCTGAGAAGATCCTGGCTATAGATTAACAGGAAAGGGCGGTTTTTATGATCTGAAAAAGGTCTTTGTATCACAAAGTGGGAAGCCAGACTCGGGATGGGATCAGTGGTGGGTTTCAATTTATTTCACTACTGGTTTGCTCGTGCGAGCGTGTGTGCATGTGACACTTCTGCACACGCAAAAAAGTGTCTGGGCAGGTGGACAGAGCCTCCAGACACCGACACTGCTTCTACCGGTTCACCCAATCCGGGGCAAACCAGCAGAAAACCACCTTGGGATGAGATGGAATGAATAGAGTAGAATAGAATAGAGCAGTGTTTTTCAACCTTTTTTGTGCAAAGGCACACTTTTTTCATGAAAAAAATCACGAGGCACACCACCATTAGAAAATGTTAAAAAAAAAATAACTCTGTGCCTATATTGAGTGTATATTGGGTGTTTTTCCCAGGCACACCTTACACTATGTCATGGCACACTAGTGTGCCGCGGCACAGTGGTTGAAAAACACTGGAATAGAGTATTCTTCATTGGCCAAATATGATTGGACCCACATTGTCTCTGGTGCAAAAGCTCTCAGTATACACGCAAGCAACAAACTGATAAAAACATAAGATACAATCATAAGTCATAAGATAACTAACAAATGATAGTCATAAGTTAAACATGCGATTAACAAGTGCAGTGTTTCATTTAACAGCTGTGGCAATGAAGGTTGTAAAATCAGGGACGATGTACTTAGGAACTGTCTGGCTTAGGAACCGAAATTTTGAGCTCAACTGTGGTCGTAAGTCAAGGACTATCCGTGCCGTTACTGTTAGAAGAACAAACAAGGGAAGGAAAGAGTTACACACGCCCACGTAGTACCAGGGCTCTGATCCAAATTGGAGGAGAGGGGAAATAAATGCTTTTAAGCACAGACTAAGCAGCCACGGCTCTCGCATGTAGCTCAGAAAAGATTTCTTATGAGAGCAAGCCTTTGAAGTAATCCAAACTGTTAACCAGGTTAAATGTTAAAGCACTGGGGTTTAAAAGAAAAAAGAAAAACGATAGAGGAAGATGCTTCTTTTGGCATAGTAAGCTGTAAATGTGGTAGTCTGTAGATTAACAGCATCTAAAGATAAGCTTAGGGGGGGTGGGGAGGAAACGGGTTTCCTAGGAGGGAAACAGTGATTTCCTTTTCAAAATCAATGAAAGTGACTGCTCTGTGCCCCCCTTTGCTGGAGAGCAAACTCCAGACAACTTATTTGCAAATTACATGCAAAAGGCTGAGCAGGGGGGTTTGATCTTGCAAGCTTTCTCACCTCCAAGCCATTAAATAGGAAGAAATTAAGTGCTTTGTAAAATCTTGGCTTTTCTCTAAACCAGGCACACTTCACCATTGCCAGAGCTACTGGATCCTTTCACAAGGATTCCTTTGTGAAGTCTGTTGCTGAAAGACACAAGGAGCAGGCGCGAAAAGCAGTAAACGGACAATGCTGTATTATTATAGAATAACAGCGCTGGAAGGGACCTTGTAGATCATCTAGTAGTCCAATCCCCCTGCTCAAGCAGGAGACCCTACATCATTTCTGACAGATGGCAGTCCAATCTCTTGTTGAAAGCTTCCAATGATGAAGGCAACTTCTGAAGGCATGCTGTTCCATTGGTTGATTGTGCTCACTTTCAGAAAGTTTCACCTTCTTTCTAGGTTGACTCTCTCCTTGATCAGTTTCCATCTTGTCTGGTCTTCAGGTGCTTTGGAAAATAGCTTGACCCTTTCCTCTCTGTGGCAGTTCCAATATTGGAACTCAGCTGTCCTGTCTCCCCTGGTCTTTCTCTTCATTAGATAAGCCATGCCCAGTTCCTGCAACCATTCATCGTATGTTTCAGCCTCCAGTCCCCTAATCATCCTGGTTGCTCTTCTCTGCAATCTTTCTAGAGTCTCAACATCTTTTTTATACTGTGATGTGATGACCAAAACTGGATGCAGTATTCTAGGTGTGGCCTTACTAAGGCTTTATAGAGCTGTATTAATACCTCACATGATCAGTTATGTTAGTATAATAATTTATGCTCTTTGGTTCTAAATTTATTATTATTCTCTAAAATAGCTTTCTGCAGTTTAAAAAACCTGCAGGAGGCCAAATTGGTTGGGGATTATAGGCAAATAGTCCAGAGGTAGGCGCCTGAGGATGGGTAGATTTAGAATCTGGACACTATGGTGTAGATACATTCACACAACAGCTGTCATGGGAAACTAGCTCAAATAGGCAACACTAGTCGCAAAATACCTATAGGCAGTTCTTGACTTGTGGCCACAATTGGGACCAGGATTTTAGTTGCTAAGCAAAGCGGTTGATAAGTGAATTTTGCCTGGTTTTATGACCTGTTTTGCTATGGTTGTTAACGAAATCAGTGCAATTGTTAAATGACTCATGGCGTTGATAAGCATATCTGGCTCCCACAGCCCTTGACGTACTTATCAGAGTCTGGCTTGGAAGATTGCAAATGGTGATCACATAACCCTGGGACCTTTGAACATAAAGTATTATTTTAATTTACATCCTTCCTTGATCAATTTGGGAACAATGAGTAGTGAGTTTGCAGCAGAATATAGGGTGCAGTGGTGAGATTGAAACAGAATGAAAGATGCATTCAAGAAAATACAAAATATTTCAGGGATATTGTAATCGTTGTAATCGTTGTGGAAAATTAATTATTAATTAATTAATTAATGCAGGAAACAGGCTGAATATACAGTAGACAGCAGTTGGGCACAGGTCTGTCACAGGTTAGTGGAGCCACCTAGTGGACACTTCGACAACTAGCTCAACGTCAAAGGGAGTGCCTTGTATAGTTTCTGAAGGAAATGCAGTAAAAATTGTTTCTGTAAAAACGTTTTATTTTGTTTCATGACCAGAAGGCAGCCCTTCTCTGTGGTCACTCCAATGCTTTGGAACTCCCCTCATGACACTTTCCCTGAAGTACACCCAGCCTCTTTGTTACTGAACTTTTTGCAAGAACAATAATATTTAGGCAAAACTTTTGTAGTTCAATGGCAATTGAGCTGTCGCTATTTCTTCTTTTATATTTTTTGAATGTCTGTAATTGTGTTTGTGGAAGAGTGTCTTGGTATTAGGGGCTTGATGAAGTGTTATTATATATCAGCTGCTTTTGTTTCTACCCCAGGTCTGGTGAAAAGAAAGAAAGAAAGAACGAAAGAACGAACGAACGAACGAAAGAAAGAAAGAAAGAAAGAAAGAAAGAAAGAAAGAAAGAAAGAAAGAAAGCAAGCTTTTTTAAACTAAAATTTACTTACCAAAGCTTTTCATTAGAGAAACAAAGAAGCAAGGCAATTAAAATGGTAGGCTGAAATAGAAATTCCATCAAACAAAAGGATGCATTCAGTCTCTAACCCTCTCCCCCACCTCAACTTTGGATAAATCTACATAACATGACAAACTTAACTGAAACAACATAAAAGAATGAACTCACATGCAATAAAGCACAATGTGGCACAGTATTTATATTTAATATGCACATAACAATATCATTTTTCCCCACACAACCACTAGACCAACAAAAGAGTGGATTATATTTGAACTCAGCATATTGTCCAAATCCGTTCCCCCATCTTTTTTTTCTAATCCCACAATCGTAAAACTTGGAAGCCTTGTTCTCAATTACTTACCAAAGCAAAACGGATGCCCCCATAATTTTACATCCAGGAGGTATCAAATGATGATCTGGGGGAAAATTGTCCTCGCACTAGGTTTCTTTGCATTCTTTCATTTGTCTTTTCAGTTCTGCAGAATTTTAGAAAACAGATGAATGTAGAAATTGCAATGGAAACGGCATACAATTTGTAATGGCTATAATCTTGCATGAGGCAGCAGTATTATTTTTTTAATCTTGCTTTTCAATCAATATGGTTACATCATAATCATTATTATAGGTATTCTTGGCTTATAAACCATTCATTGAAGGTTTTTAAGAAGAGATTGGACAGCCGTATCCAAAATGGTATAGGGTTTCTTGGTCAAGCAGAGGGTTGGACTAGAAGACCTCCAAGGTCTCTTCCAACTGTGTTGTTCTATATTGTTTAGCAATCATTCAAACATACAATGATACTGAAACAAGTGACTTACAACCAGTCCTCACAGTTACAAGCATTGTAGCATCCCCACATTTACATGATCAAAACTCAGGCCCTTGGCAACTGGCATGTATCTATGATAGTTGTGACATTTCCAGGGTCATTCTGACAAGCAAAGCCAATGGGGAACCTGGGTTTGCTTAATGATGGCACTATTAATTTAACAACTGCAGTGGTTCACTTAACAGCTGGGGGCAAAAGAAGTTGTAAAATCGGGCACAATTCAGTTGACAAAGGAAAATCTGGTCCCAATAATGGTCGAGGACTACCTGTTGTTGTTGTTGTTGTTGTTTGGTTAATCTTTGGTGAGATTCACAACCTTTGGGGCTGGTTGGTAGCTCAACAGCTCGAGTCCTAACCAAGGACCTAGGAACTGTTAAGGCAACGTCGGAGGATAGAAGCTGTTCCAAGTAGGGTGTTTTTTTGTAGAATCAGAATGTTCAAGTCTGATAAATTTAAAAATTTCCAAATAGCGAGGTAGCCCTTTAGGTATTGCTCCAAGGGCTCCAATTACAATTGGGACAACACACAATTTCTTTTTCCACAGTCGCTCAACTTCAATTTGCAAGTCCCAGTACTTTGTGATTTTTTCTTGCTGTTTATCTTCAATTCGTGCATCTCCAGGTATTGCAATGTCAATGAACCATACTTTCTTCTTTTCAACTATTGTTATGTCAGGTGTGGTGTGATAATTATTATTATTATTATAAAAAAATATGAGTACTTCCTCTTGGGCTTCCAGTCTAAAAGATGTGTCCATTAAAAAGAAAGGAAGGAGTGGGGGCAGAGGTGGGTTCCTACCAGTTCGCACCTATTCAGTAGAACCGGTTTGTCAAATCTACCGAACCCGTTAGAAGAGGTTCCACCAGTGGACCCGGAAAGCAGGCCACACCTACAGAAGAGGTTCCAAAAAATTTTGAAACCCACCACTGGTCCTTGGATATGATTATTCTACACTATCATGCTCATATTTATAAAACTCAGTGGCTCTGTGAAAGGTAAGGATGACTAATGCGTTTGTGGTGCAATCAGAACATTGCGTGTGTTGAAGTTGTTTTAACGCAAACCAAAGATGCCTTTTAAAAAACAAGTTTACATCCTATTCTTATGCATGACAGTGCTGTGTGTGAGGGAATTTAAGGTGGTTCTGACAAGTGTCATCGGCATCTTCATATCCAGTCACATGGCCGGCAAGCCACTCCCATCCAGTCACATGGGTGGCAAGCCACTCCCACAAAGGAGGCCACACCCACAGAGTAGGTTCAAACAATTTTTGAATAGCAATAGCAATAGCAGTTAGACTTATATACCGCTTCATAGGGCTTTCAGCCCTCTCTAAGCGGTTTACAGAGTCAGCATATCGCCCCCAACAATCCGGGTCCTCATTTTACCCACCTCAGAAGGATGGAAGGCTGAGTCAACCTTGAGCCGGTGAGATTAGAACCACCGAACTGCAGATAACAGTCAGCTGAAGTGGCCTGCAGTGCTGCACCCTAACCACTGCGCCATCTCGGCTCTTGAAACCCACCACTGAGTGGAGGCCACAAAACTCCAACCTCACCCCTTAAATTTGCAGCAGTAGTTAAATGGTAAAGGCCAGTTTGGTCTACAGAATGGAAGGCAACGAATTCAAGTCCAGTCTTAGGCATGAAAGCCACTGGTTGACTTTGGGCCAGTCGCTCTTCAGTCCAAGCCACCTCAAAGGGTTGTTGTTGTGAGGAAACAGGAGGAAGGTGTGTTGGATATGTATGTAGGTTATAAAAAAATAAAATAAACACCTGGAAGGAAAACCACATATTTACAGACAAAAACCAAATATTTACAGACCCCCTCCCATCCTGGACATAAATTGTTTCAACTCCTACCCTCAAAAAGCCACTATGGAGCATTGCACACCAAGACAACTAGACACAAGAACAGTTTTTTTCCCCAAATGCCATCCTTCTGCTAAACAAATAATTCCCTCACCACTGTCGATGAGCCGAGGTGGCGCAGTGGTTAAATGCAGCACTGCAGGCTACTTCAGCTGACTGCAGTTCTGCAGTTCGGCTGTTCAAATCCCACCAGGCTCAAGGTTGACTCAGCCTTCCATCCTTCCGAGGTGGGTAAAATGAGGACCCGCATTGTTGTTGGGGGCAATATGCTGACTCTGTAAACCACTTAGAGAGGGCTGAAAGCCCTACGAAGCGGTATATAAGTCTAACTGCTATTGCTATTGCTACTGTCAAACTATTCACTGAGGCTGCATTACTATTGCTATTAGTCTTCTCATTGTTCCTATCTCCCATCTCCTCCCACTTATGACTGCAAGACTGTAACCTTGTTGCTTGTATCCTTGATATTGTTTCCTGATTTGTACCCTATGACTATCATTAAGTGTTGTACCTTATGATCCTTGACGAATTAATCTTGTCTTTTTATGTATACTGAGAGCATCTGCACCAAAGACAAATTCCTTGTGTGTCCAATCACATTGGCCAAGAAAGAATTCTATTCTATTCTATTCTATTCTATTCTATTCTATTCATTATATTCGCCTCCTTTTCTTCCTCCTTCAAGATTTTCCCTGCCTTTTTTTCATACATGGCTCAAGACAGCGAATATAACTCCCAATCCTTCCTCCTCCTCTTTCCCCCACAACAACAACCCTGTGAGGTGGGTTGGGCTGAGGGAAACCAGCCCAAAGTCCCTCAGCCAGTTTTTCATGCCTAAAGTGGGATTAGAACTCAAAAACACCTGGTTTCTAGGCGAGAGTCTTGACTATTGCATCAAATTGTTGTTGTTGTTGTTGTTTTCTGAGGGCAATGGAACCCTCTGGAAATGTTAATGGCCATCGATGCCTCATCACAAAATGGCTGCCTGAGGGGGGGCAAAATGGCTGCCTGAGGGGGGGAAAAAAACAACCTGAACTCAAACCACCATTTCAGAGACTGACATAATCAGTGACTCTCAAAAAGTGGATAATTCGCCTCTGAGCCTTGAAGAGAAGAGGCAGCCACCATGGTCCCTCAAACATGTTGCGGAATAACATTTCAACTCCCTCAAGACCACCTCCCCAAATTTCCCTGTATGCTGCTTCATCCCCTTCCTTCCTTCCTTCCTTCCTTCCTTCCTTCCTTCCTTCCTTCCTTCCTTCCTTCCTTCCTTCCTTCCTTTTTTTCCCACTATCCTCCCAGGAGGCTGCTCTGTGGCTTATTTTTATGCTGCCTTTTTTCCCATATACAATTCAGGGCAGTGAACATACTTCCTCCCCCTCAGTGGTGGGATTCAGCCAGTTCACACCTATTCGGGAGAACCGGTTGGTAACTTTTTAAGCAGTTCGGAGAACCGATTGTTGGAATAAATCTCCTTTTGTTTTTTCCATATTTACAGGGCTAATCCTGTCAGGAAGGCAGGAAGGAAACATTCTGGTGTTGTTTCTAGCCTCATCTTTATTGCCCTGCTTACAGAAACTGCCTCTCCGGTTAACCCTTATTACATTGTCACAGCTAAGGCGAAGCGCCCATCAACCTGAGTGACGTTGAGTTGGCCACGCCCACCCGGTCACATGACCACTGAGTCCCACCTACCCAGCTGGTCATTAGCCGGTTGTTAAATTATTTGAATCCCACCACTGCTCCCCCCCCCTCCTCCTCCTTTCCATACAACAGCCTTGCAAGGCTGGTTGGGATGAGACAAGAATGGGCGGTCCAAAGTCACCAAGCAGCCTTCCATGCATGCCTAAGGGAGGATAAGAACTCAGATCTTTCTGCCTCCCCCCCCCCTTCAAATAAACCACACCAGCTTGACTTTTATGCAGCCTTCCCCCCCCCCCCCATATACAATTCAGGGCAGCTAATGTACTTCCTATCCCTTTCCTCCTCCTCCTCCTCCTCCTCCTCCTCCTCCTCCTCCTCCTCCTCCTCCTCCTCTTTCTACACAACCACCTTGTGGGGATGGTTGGGCTGAGACAAGGCGGACAGGTCCAAAGTCACCCAGAGGCCTTCCATGCCTAAGAGAGGATTAGAACTCAGAGCCTCCTGGTGTCCCCGTCCCCCCCTCAATAAAGCACACCAGCTTGACTCTCCCTGTCAGTCCTCTGAGGGAGACTTGGCTAGATTGCTGGAATTGTTAGTAGTTGTAGCTGGAGAGGGCAAGTCACAGGCTTTGAAATCCTGACAGAGATCCTCTCTCCCTCCTCTTATATGGTATTGGACCTGGGTACTTGAGAGACCACCTGCTGCCAATCACCTCCAATAGACGGATCAGATCCCACAGATTAGGCCTCCTCCGAATTCCATCCGCTGCCCAGTGCTGACTGGTGACCACCCGGAGGAGGGCCTTCTCTGTGGCTGCTCCGGCCCTCTGGAACGAGCTTCCCGTGGAGATTCGAACCCTCACCACCCTCCAGGCCTTCCGCAAAGCCCTTAAAACCTGGCTGTTCCGACAGGCCTGAGGCTAATGAGCTTTTGTCCCCCCTCGAATGGTATGGTTGTTGTGTGCTTTTAAATTGTGTATTGTTCTGTTCATCTTTTTATTCCTTATTTGTACCCACCCACCCACCCCTTGACTTGGATTGTGAGCCGCCCTGAGTCCCCTTTGGGGAAAAGGGCGGCATAGAAATTCAATAAATTCAATTCAATATACTTCATTCTTCTTCCTAGAGTAGCCCCATGTCGAGATAGGCAGCCAATAAATTCAATGAATAAAACAATGAACACTAGAGAGAATCAAGTCTTTTTCCTCACGTGAGGAAAAGGCGAAGGGGATTATTTGCATAAAGGCTGTTGAATTTTCTTCTCAAAGACCATCTCTGTATGGTTTTACTTCTCAGGGCTGCCTTTAAACCTTCCTTGTGACTGGCCACCATGGGAATTGTAGTCCAATGGCACAGCTATGTGGTAGGCTGGCCGGTTGGTGCAGGGTGGGCCGAGAGAGGTATTATTGCTCAGCAGAGATAATGCCAAGAGTGGGCAATCCGCAAAAAAAAAACATTTTTAAAAAACTCTGCCTTCGTTTTTGTAACACAAGGTGGTAACGAAACCCAATACTCCTTCCTCCTCCCATTTTCCCCACCAAAACAACCCTGTGAGGTAGAGGTGGGGCTGAGAATGATTAGTCACCCAGCTGGCATCCATGCCTAAGGCAGAACTAGGTGGTGGGTATTTACAGGATAATCAAAGCCGTACTTGTGGCTTTGTTCAGAAGAATGCAACTTTTGTTTGTGGTACATGACTTGCCTTAATTTAGCAATGCAATTATGAACCCAGCCCAGAGTGGCTTGCTTAAAGCAGGATTAAGCAAAGCAAACCACGGGCTGAGCCCAGGTAGTGTTATTTGTTGTTTAAAAAGGGTTTTTCCACCCTTGTGAACACCACATTCGGAACCAGTTTAATGTGGTGGTGAAGGTGCTAGCCTAGAAACCCAAGAGGGTCTGAGTTCTAGTCCTTCTTTGGACATGAATGACTGCTGGGTCACCTTGGGTCAATCGCCAAGAGATGGCAAGTTCTCCACTCTCTTCAGAAACATTCTCATCAGGTTGGCCCCAATCCTGTTGGCCTTCCATAATGCTGTAAAGACCTGGTTATGCGCCCAGGCCTGGGTTCCTCAGTATGTTAAAGCCCCATTTCTGGGCTATATTAACATATACTGCAATCGTTTTACTTAGCAACTATTTATCTATTTATTTTGTATTATTTTAAGGGTTTTGTTTTTATGATGTACACCACCCAGTCACTTGTTCAGATGGCAGCTATAGAAAGCAAATATAAAGGTTTGGCATGAAAACTGTATTCACCAATAACTTTTGTGTGGCTTGATGTGGGATTGGGAAGAGGTTGCAGTGTATATGTCAAGATGCTTCTGGACTGCGTTTCCAATCCTCACCATCTCTGACATTAATGTATTTTGTTTATTGAGAGTACAACCTAAAATCAAGGGGAAACACATGGAGCACCTACTAGTTTGGATCACACCTTTCCATTACTCAGGTTCCTGTTAAAAGACTTTTACTCCAGTTTTCACAAGTATGGTTCTCTGACCAGCAAATATTCATCAGCATCTTTTAATGTATTCTAAAGACTAATCCGCCCTTGTGCTGATTTAGAACACCTGAAAAATTACAGGAATGTAGGTATGAAAGGCTGGACTCTAGGCCAGCTCTGTTCTTGTTAGGAATTAAAGGCAGTTGCAAATTATCTTCTTTATTAACATTGTCACTTGCAAATACAGTACATTAAGAATTTTGTCCAAAAGTGGTTTTTGTTTGGGTTTTTTTTTTTTTTTTTTTGGTTAAAAAAAATACAATTTTTAAATTATTTATTTCTGGCTCTTCCAACTGCAATTCAGCAGCTTCCTTAACGCAGAAAACAATCCAAACCTTTTCATATTTTTAAAGCCTATTATTTATAGTATATACAAAGAACCACAGAACTGAAAAGTGTCCTTAGAAAAGTGACTCAAGGTTCCACACCCTTATGATCAACTCTCGTAATATGGGGCTAGGCTGCATTTTTTTCATAAAAGGGAAGAATCTACCTCAGCACCATCTTTGAGAGTGTAAGGTTTTTCTTCCAAGAAAAAGAGTAGTTAAAGCAATCTGTTCTGCTGCCATCTTTTGACCAAGTGTACCTGCTATTTTGTAAAATTACTCTCCAGTGTTGCAAGAGCACACACAAAAATGACAAGTACAGGTAGCAAGCATGACATACACAACTCAGACTGAAAGAGTGTCAAGGCCCTTCAATGCTTCATTAGCAGATAAATTATCTCTCACAAAGATTTTCCTTTTTGCTCCGAATGAGAAGAATCCAGGCTGAATTATTGCTTTTGTTCATATTCTGCTAAATCTAATGTCCATCAAGATCATTCTTGACTTGTTCTTTCAATGCTTCTGTGGCACAATTGATTCCTGGGAATCCCGTCGCTGCCAAGATCCAGCCCTGTCACATGACGGAATGATGATTTTCTAAAGTCTTTTTTTTTTTCCTGTTTCCCTGAAGTCTATATCCAACAATAATCAAGTAATAAAAATGAAGTATCCTGTAAAAAAAGAAGCAGCAAAAAGTTAAAGCAGAAGTCTAACTTGATATTTAGCTTGTTTGCAGGCAGTGTCCACTATATTTCTTCGGGAGAGTCTTTATCTCAGGACACCACTGGGATCTAGTTACAGTGTTGTCTATTTTTCTACTGCCGTTTGTTTTTATCTTGTGCAATAGGTATCCCTCGGCTTATATTATTGGGAGCAGGCTTTTTATTGCTAAGGCAGTCATTAAATAAATTGTGCCCAGTTTTATCATCTTTTTTGTTAAGTCAATCATGCAGTCATTAAGCAAATCCAGTCTCCCCTAATGACTTGGCTTGCAAGAAACTCCCGGGGAAGGTCACAAAGATTGTATCCTTATGATTTATAGTGATACTGTTTCCTGATTGCTTATTTGTACCCTATGACTATCATTAAGTATGATTGATCAACATATCTTGTGTTTTTATGTACAGACAGCATATGCACCAAAGACAAATTCCTTGTGTGTCCATTCACACATGGCAAATAAAGAATTCTATTCTATTTTATACTATACTATAAATAGCAATCACATGACCTCACGATCCAACTGCCACAACTACATACTAGTTGCCAAGTGCTCAAATTTTGATCATATGACCATGGGGATGCTGTGACCATCCTAAGTGGAAGGATCAGTTGCAAGTCACTATTTCAGTGCCATTGTTACTTTGAACAGTTGCTAAATGAATAGTTGTGTAAGTCGAGGTCTACCTGTATATATTCTAAACAGAAATGCTTCCATAAACTACCTATTGAGTATTTCCACTAGACAGGAAAGAATGTATTGCCTACATATTCAGCAGCATGTCATGAGGTTATGCTGTTCTAGGAAACAGAAGCCTGTAACATCGACAAAAACCACATATCATCATGGTTCTGTATATTTTTAAAAAGCAGCTTTATTTATTAGTTAGGCTCTTTGCAGATCAGGGCTACCCCAAATTCTCTGAAGCACAGAGTGTCTCTATTGTGCTCCTTACTTGTAGAGCTGATTCAAAGGAGTGAATTAACTTCTGAAAAATGAGAGCGTCTTAGCAATTCCGACAACCAGCTAGTTTGGAAGGAACATACCTATGTCACCTAGTTGTTGTTACCACACCTGGGGACTAACATTTTCCAGTAACAAACGCCGACCCTCCTCGTAATCATCCTCATCCACGTTGACTAGCAGCCGAATAGCTTCCTGGCCCACAGCTTCTTTAAGGGAGTCTGTGATGAAGACGCCTTTCAATGCCTCGAGCAGTGAGCCGTTCATATAGTCACTCCAAAAGGCATCCAGGTAAGAGAGCTCTGAGAACTTGATGTCACAGATGATTGAGCCCAGGTCGCGGGATTTCAGGATAGTGTTTGACTGCCCAAAAACATCGAACTGGCGCTCCAAATGGTTCTGCTTGTTAGACATCACATTCTGACGCAAGACAGGTTCATGCTGACAATATTCTGCCCGAACACGAAGCCGGATGTCTGAGAGGAGCACACGAAAGAAAGAGAGAAAGAGAAGGAGGGGGAAGAAAGAAAAGGAGGGCCATTAGAGATGTCGGTCACAAACAGAGCAAGAAGACAAACACACAGTCATGCAGCGGTATTCTACGATCAGGCTTTCAATAGTCCCGAGCATAAAAACCAACCAAGCTGAAGCTCAAACCCATTCAAGATTCCCCCAAAATTCAGGGACCTGAAGGAGTCAAGCTCAGCAAGGGGCACTTCCACTAATTTTTAGGTGTTCCTTTGGCACAAAGTTAGAGCTGAACTTCATTTATACTTATATGTTAGCCTCCATATTCAGCCTGCAACACCTCCCTATTTCAAATTAAATATGAATACTCATCCAGCCTCAATTCCTACCTAGAGGAGCAAAAGAATAAATCTCTCAGTGTAGCATATCCTCCACCTTTACCATCTATGCCTGCTATCAGCCATCAACATGGGTCTTAATATGATGTACATAGTTTTCAGTCAATGGAAGTTAACGTATACATCTAAAACAACTTGAATTAATAAAATGTAAGGCAAGATCAACCTCATCTATTGGCCGGATTTGAAAAGTCTCTGAACTAAAATGAGGGACCCATTCTGCACACAGCCTTGTTGTTTATATTCTGGACATACTGACATGCTGCTAGGCAGGTTTACTACTGTGGTACAGATGCCTCACTAATTAACAAAGTTCAGCTCTAACTGTGGACTGCGGAAGCAAAAGAACAGGTTTGTTTTGTTCAGTCACCCCCAATGTTATCGTCAGCATTGTAGCTGAATGTGTTAAAAGGTTCAAAAGGGAGGGATAAATGGAACGAATACAGAGTAAGATACGTTTAAGAAAAATGAGGCAGGTGGTGCATTACATACGCTCAACAAGGCCGTCAGCTTTAATTTCTCTGTGTCTTGTGGTCATCACCTGTAGAAGCATTAACTCAAAGTGCAGTCACAGCCCTTTTCCAGTAACTTTGCACGGCCTGGAGCCCAAACCCACCCACACCACCAAGCTACAAGGGGTTTTTCAGTAGCTGAGAGCCCTCAAGCAGCAGGAGCTTCAGAATCCTTTCCCCCCCACAACCCCAGATGGGCAACAGCAAAGCTGTGCAACAAACTGCATTTAACAGTGGCCCATAGCATTGATTCATTTTTAATTCAATGGCAGACAGCCAGAAAGCAGCAAAATTTAAACAAATGTTTAACGACCTGCATGAGCTTCTACTAGAAACAGTTCCTTTCCACCCACATATTTATGATCATTGCACCAGAAGGTTGCTAGTCCATACACTCAATACCCGCTCGCCTTAAAAGGACTTCAGCTGCTGGGCCACTGGAAACCATTTTGAGGTTCCAAATATAGGTTCCCACCCAATTGCTGACTAGATACATTTAAGTTGAAAATCTCCTTTTGCACTGTACACAGCTTAAAATACAGACTTGTTGCATCCATGATTTGGCACATGATTTCATCAGAACAATTTACCCAGTTTCTAATATCAACAATGTTCTGGAGTATTTTATGAGGCAGCTGTCAGAGTTGGCGTTAATATACTGGCAATCCTTGAGTCACAGTTACATTGCATTTGAACTGATTTAGCCATTTTCTTTCCTCCCCAGGACACAATGAGAATTAAGACTGTATGAAAGAATCCCAGCTTTTATTTCCAAACAGGCAGGAAGCATATCAAATTGCAGGCTCTGGCTATGTGGGAATGGTCTTCTACATAAATGCCTCCTAGACTGTGGGAATTTGTTCAACCATTTTCCACAGCCAGCAGTAATGCAAGCTCTGAACAGCTGCACTGAATTAAACACTAAACTCATGGGCAAATACACCAGCCGAGGCAGTACAAACACTACCACACCCACCCACCCCATCATTTCCAGGCCCGTTCCAGTGAAATAATCCCACTGTGGTTATTATGTAGAAGTAAAGACAAACTTGAAAAACTTGTTTCTGAGCCAGATACTTCGCACAGGCTTCTGCCAATGTCTTTTCCCAAGTTTGAGCCCCAGTAGCAAGAATGAAGGAAAAACCTTCAGGTCCATTATCACTCAAGTAGCATGGTTTCAGAGGAGGAGGCCTGTCACCTCAGTATCCATGCAACCGCATTAGTGTGTGTTCAACACTATTAAAAGATTACAAACCAAGATCAAGTGACCCAACAGGAACCAGAGAACTTTAAATTCTCAGTTTCCGAGACACGTTGGGACCTACAGATCATCCTGAATCAGATATCTTTATTTTATTTATTTATTTATAATAAATTAATAATAATAATAATCTATATATTATCCCACCCACTCCCCAAAACAAAAATTAAATATTTACAGGCCAACAAAAACCATTACAGACAATGAAACCACAGAAAGAGGCCTCCACTGTGCTGAAGGCCACAAGTCCCAAAGTCCAAGGCTGTGTGTCCCTCACAGCTTGCATAAGAGTGCTGCAGGGTCCAGTTGCAGGTTCGCTTCTAACATAGAAGAAGCGCTGAAGAGGCAGGTGAAATAATCAAGTGGGACACACTTAAGTTTTTGCTTTTAAACTTGTTTGGGTATTTTTACCAGTGTCTGGTACTTGGCCCGCTTGCCTGGGCCAATACTTATGCTTTTCCAGGGATGAATTTCAACTGTGGACCGAGAGAAACATGGTTCAAGACTTTTAGCACATGGTAACATCAAGAAATCATTCTGAGATTCAATATTGTAAAAGAACACAAAAAATGGCGTAAAGAACCTAAGCTAACTTCTGACATGGACTGCTGCAGATACCAGACTGAATATAGATATTTTTCTACAAGGTGATTAACAGGTAGTCCTCGAATTGCAACCACAAACGGGGGGCAGAATTTCTGTTGTTCAGCAAGGTGGTTGTTATTGTGCTCAGTTTTACAATCTCTTTGCCATGGTTGTTAAAGTGAATCATTTAACTTGTTAAAAGAATCATGCGGTTGTTAAGCAAACCCAGCAATTCCCCCATTGGTCTTGCTTATTGGAAGCCACTCGGAAGGTTGCAAAGGGTGATCACGTGATCCTGGGATGCTTGCAGCTGTCAGAATACTAGTTGCCAAGTGCCTGAATTCTGATCATGTGGCCATGGCGATGCACTGCAGGGACTGATTTTAAGTCCCCCTTTTCAGTGCTGTTGTAACCTCAAAATGTCACCAAGGAATGATTGTAAGTTGAGGATTACCTGTGATTTTTTAAAATTATTATTATTGAGGACAAAGTGACACACAAACAATTATTCTTATTATATTTACTGGAACTGGGAAATACTAGTGACAACAATGAACAATTTCAGGAACATCAACACTTGTGAATGCATATACCAATAATAAATGTTGGCTAACCAGAAGGGACTGCCCAATTCAACTGATGTGAAGAATTTAAGGGCATTTCCACCCCAATCAAAGGGATAAAAAAGGAGCCCTCAAGAATCCCATAGCAGCTATAATGGTCTGATATCTGCAGCAGTAATTATATGCAAAATTAAGATCAGTTGATAGGGAGGCCTTCAATGGACTGACATATCAAAGAATGGCAACTCCCAAAGAACAAATCCCTCACTGCTATACTATCCCAGCCTGTTTCCATCACATTAGGGGTGGGCAGCTATAGCAACTTTATGCCCTATGGACTTCAACTCCCAGAATTCCTGAGCCAGCATAGCTGACTCGGGAATTCTAGCAGCACAGAATTCTGGAAGAATTCTGGAACCATAGGTCATAAAATTGCCGTAGTTGTTGACCCTTGCATCATCAGGCCCTGCTGGAAGTTTGGGACACAAGGCCCCGACAGTGCCAGTCTGGAGTAGCTCTAACCAGTATCATAAACCCAGGAGCTGACAGTGCAGCCCTGTCCCCTATGGGCATTCAAAACAATCAACATGTCTTTATGAAGTGGCTGTCTGAAAGGCTGGCATGCAGGGTGGGCAACCTTTTTTTTTTTTTCTAGAAATAGTAAGTCAGCAGATATCATAAAATACAAATTTGCTTTTCACAAAGTACTGGTGGAAATTCGGGTGCATGGATTCATTTACCTTTGCGAGACCATTCTGTGAGGAGATTGCACAAGTGAGACAGAGTCTCTTTATCATCAACTTTTGCTTAGTAACCTGGAATTTAAACGGTGGATTGAGAAAGAATTGGCAGAAATCAAGCAGCAACAAAAAAATGTTCATTCGGGAGTTTGCATGGATTTTTCTTCATTACGGTATTGCTCTTTCAAACTGAGATAGCCTACAGTACTATAGCATACCAGAAAGGGAGACTCCCAGGTTTAGTTCTGCAACTCAGAAAGCTAATAAAATAGCAGAGTTCCTTTCAGAAGCAGCTGCCTAGGAATCTTAAATTCTGCCTCAGTGAAGCAAGGTAATTTTACAAAGAATACAGGCAACAGTCTAGGTGTTGAACGGAGTTTACAGTTTGATCCTTGCACCTACCCGGCAGTAGCCTTAACTGCACTTGAAGTTGCAGTTTTGAGATTGCTTGTATTATTTTTGAACATTCTTCGTTAGAACCCATGGCCTGTAAACTGGTCAGCTGGTAAGACAAGTGTTTTTGTGCATTCGCTTTTGTTTCATTTGCATTGCACTGACGCAAACACAATAGCCCAAGAGTTCTGCGGGGATCATCTGCCAGCCCTGGGTACCCATTGGCTGAGTGAGGGTGCTACAAATTAGGCAGATGGAACACACTTCCAGATAAGGAAACTGTAAACACATTATGTGGTTTGTCACAGACAACAATCCACCTGCAAATTTCACAGTTTTCTTATGCAGAGTCCTTAGCTAATAAGAAAGACATATAGTATCTGAGACAACCTTAAATTATTCAAAGGAGATAAAATATGCTGGTCTTAAGAGACAGGCACTTACGCAGAGCTGGAAACCAAGACAGAAATCTGACTGTTAATTCATCTGTATGATTTTAGTTTACAATTTAGATACATACTGCTGATGTCAGAGTATAATTCAAGAGATGACCACTACCAACCAAGGCAGGAGGATAAACTTCTTAGAAAATCAGAAGAAACCAAGCAGCACCAACAGAGCTATTCAAGAATAGCTCAAATCAAGTGTGGGCCTTTGTTGGCAAGTCATTTGAAAGAATACAACAGCTATTTACTTGGCGAACATAGTCAATCTTGTCTCCAATCAAAATTGTATGGCTCTATTACTCATGGGTTTTATTACTACCATCGCACAGAGAATGAGCTTGTGATATGTATGAACTCCTTGCAGGAATTATTATTTTCTTGATGACAATAGGGGGGAAAACTAGATTCAAAATAAACTTGGTTTATCCTCCAGTTTTTGTTATTTATCTAAATGTAAAAAAGGCCTTTTAAATCTTTCCATTCTGAGCCCAGAGGTTTTTCATTTGGAATTAATGCTTTCACCGGGATTTTTCCATCTGAAATTATTAAAAGTGGAACTAACCAGATTATCTTGCATTTCTCCAGCTCAACACAGAGATCATCATCAGAGTCATTAATATACTCTCTTCAAGACCAGCATATGAAACACTTCAGTGTACTGAAATAAGTCTCCCCAAAGCTGATGTTATAGATATTCAAGTTGGAAGGCATTCATAAAATTTGTTGTTATGCAAGATGCCCAAGAAATGTTTGTATGAAACTCGGTTATATATTTTGAGCATAAATTTGTTTTGATATTTGAGCATAAATTTGTTTTGATAGTAGTGAAAAAGTAATTGTCCATTACCAAATTACGCAGGGAACTGAAGACAAATTCTATGAAGTGGATTGGAGGCTTCCCACCTTCTCTCAAGAAGGGGCCAAAAACTCCCTATTCTCATTTAGTGAAATCAAGTCTTAATAATATCAGGTTTAAACTGCAGTTAATATTGTAAGCCAAACCTCAGGCTACCTACACAAAACATCCTCTGTAATTCAGCTACTGCATCTCTTCCCCCACCCCCAACTCTACTCCTTTGTGATTCTAGTCAAAGAAAGAGAGAAATAGAACAATGACCCTTAATTGAAACCAGGGTTGCTAATGTGGTTTCATGGGTTTTCAAAACAAAAAACAAAACAAAATCTAGATCAAATGCATTCCAAGAACACAGCGTACGCCAGGCAGACACCTACCACAAGTCACTTTGGTGGGAGCTGGAACCTCCTGCTTTGGAGCAGAAGCCGCTTTAGCTCCCCGCCGCCTACAAAGAGAAGTAGCCTTAGATCGACCTCTGCTTACTCGCTTCCTTTTGCTCGAATTGGAGCCTAGAGAAAGAAAAGGGGGGGGGGGAGAGAAATGATACAAGTTTTCATGGTGCTCCCCATTAGCCTACCTAGTAATAAATAGAAGATAATTTCTGTAGCTCAGGATTGAATTGTGAGATCCTTGGCACTCTGAGCTTGGTTGTTTGCTTGCAGATGTTTCATTACCAACTAGCTAACATCAATGCTGGTGAGCATGGGGCTAGCTAGAAATAAATCTCACGTTACACAAATCTGCCATTCTACATCCATGATTCACGAATTTCAAACACCAGATAGCAATTAGTTATAATTTATCTGAAAAATGTTAGTTTAAAATGGATCTTTGATTAGGCACAGGATTATACTGCTAAGTATTAATATCCTGATCTTTATAAAAGTTTAGCATCTGTAATCAACACAGTTAAAAGACAAATCAGAACACAGAATGTTTTTCTCTTTTCAAATTGGACAATTTACAAACCTGTCTCCCACTGATCATGTCGAGGCTCTGAAGAGGCTGAATTCAGACAATTGTCCATTTGTTGATCTGCTGGTAGAACAGATGGTCCATAGGTGTATCTCTCAGGAGAAACTAGAATTAAAAGTTTTGAAAGTTAGGCAGGACTTCAACTGGAAGAGTTCTGCAAGGAAACATCACCAGTTTGTCAAATCAGTTTGGATTCCAGTTCTGGTGATGTTCTTATAATCACAATATTCAAAACAATAATATGTGCAAGGAATTATTCAGTGCCTGAAATTGTTGTAATCATTTCCCCCCCTTTAACATTTATCCTACTATAAGTAAAACTGCTACAAAATAGGTAGAAATGATCTAGGTTAAATATCCACTAAGAAAAAAACCTGTTACTTTGTGAGATTCAGTCAACAATGAAATGTTACATTTCCCCTGCTGCTCCAATCCAGTACCTGTACGCTGCCTTTTCAGGGTAACATATGGCAATAGATCATGCCTTGTTAGCACCCTCAGGAGCTGTAAAAGCTGCACAAAGTTGGTTTCATCACATTTGCCTCTCCTCTCCAACTCCAGGAGCAGTTGGACACCATTCTTTGCATGCAATTTCTCTGCAACTGCCTCAAGGTTGCCATCATTCCTGCCCAGATTACACTGGCACGGATTTCTCCTCTTCCAGTTTTCTAATGCTGGTGAGGTAAGCTCAGAACCACCTTCTTCTGCTGCCGCCACAGTCCAAAGGGCCGGATCCAATGGATGAGTCCAGGGCTGTGTCTCATCCAGAAGGAACGAGAGCACTTCCACATCATTCTCTGTGAGCTGAGAACCAATGATTTCAAACATCTGATGCAGGGAAACCATCCCATAATATTCAAAGCATTCTTCATCTTCCCAAATGTGGGCAAACAGTTGCCTTCTCATGTCAGCCATGTAAAAACACGAATCCTAGGAAGCTTTAAAGATTACAAGCTAGAACTGAATGGATACGCTGTATTCTGAAAACAGATGGAAAAAGAAGAGTCTCTTGCCAAGTTAAATTAAAAAAATACAGAAACTGATCTGAAGCCTTGAAGGAAGATCCTTTCAGTTTCACCACACAGGGATCTGTAAATGAGAAATCGGAGTTACTGAATCAGATCAAACCTTCCATTGTTGCCTCGATTAAGAGAACAATAATCATACAGATCTACGTCATTAATACTACACGCCTATGATGTGTGTGTGTACACTTGCACGCACGTGCCTTTGAGTCAAGTGTTGACTCCTGGTGACTACCTGGACGAGCCCTTTCCGTTTTCTTGTTCACCTTTTTTTTCTTTCCACAGAAGTGGCTTGCTATTAACTCCTTCCTTATGACAAGAGAGTGACTAACATAAAGACACAAAGCTGTCTTGCTGCCTCACCAGGCAAGACAAGAGGGTTCTCGTTGTCTACCCCTCAATGTGACTATGGTGTTCCTCAACAAAATATCCACTATGTTGTGTCTGAATGTCCATCAAGAGCCCACTGTCTGATTTTTTTTCAACATAGACCACTCTGTCCTTAAATAGCTGGGTGGACTGGACATTAACATTTGAAGTACTATAACTTCTGTGAGTCCCTTGGACTACAAGGCAATCAAAACGGTCAGTCCTAGAGGAGATCAACCCTGACTGTTCTTTAGAAGGCCAGATCCTGAAGATGATACTTTGGCTGCCTAATGAGAAGGAAGGACTCACTGGAGAAGAGCCTAATACTGGGAAAGAAGGAGGAGACGACAGAGGACGAGGTGGCTGGATGGAGTCACCTCGGCAGGAGATTAAATGGACTCCAGATGGTAGAGGACAGAAAGGCTGGAGGAACGTTGTCCATGGGGTGGCGACTTTGAAACTAACAACAAAATCCATGTATTTGCCATATGCTAAATAAATAATAACCAGGCAAGACAATAGTCTCACGGCTTCTATCCTGGTGCATTTAGCCACCACAAACTGGCTTCTAACGAAGCTAGGGGCGGAGGGGGGTGGGGTGGAGAAACGGGCCAGGGAGCCCCATTCTGCTTCCGATTCCCCCAAACAAAAGCCAGCGACGACCCGCTTTTCCTGAATTGCCCTTTAGAGAAGGCAAAACGCCGTTTCATGGCCGACCAGACGGACGCCTTTCCGGCAGCCTGCAAGGCACGGACACGCCGCGCGAGGGCAGCCGCGGCCTTGCCCCGCCCCTCCTCCGCCCCGCCCCGCCCCCCGCCGCTCGTCACAAGGAGCAACACCAGCATCCGAGGTGTGGACGAACCCCGCTTGGCGCAGCCGAGCCCCCACCCCCCGAAACTCCGCCCCTGCAGGGACGGAGAGCCCCGCCCACAGAAGGGGAGGGGCGGCGGTCGCCTCTCCGTCGGGACAACCGTCTGAGGCCCCTCCCCCCACGGCTCATTTCTCCTGTTTTTGACGTCCCCTCCCCCACTTCCTCGACCCAGACAAGCCTCCCCCTCGTTTTTCTCCCCCCCCTCACGTCGCCTCTTCCCCTCCCGCGGCAGGTTTTGACATTTCGCTCCTCTCCATTTCTTTTAATCCTCGCGCAGCCCCTCCCCGCCCATCGTTGTTTTTCTGACAGTAGGCCACCCCCTCAAATACACCTCACAACTACCGCCTCCCTCCCCGCTTTCCTTGTTTTATCCGACTCCCCTCATCATGAAACCCCGGTATCCTTCTCCACCTTTTTTCCTGACCGTCCCTACTTTGGCACGAAATAAATTGCCTCCCCTCACCGGATCTCCCGTCGCTACAGACCGCCGTCGTCGCCGCCGCCGCTGTTTCAATCTTTCTGGCACCTTCGACTCATCTGCGCGTGCGCTCCCCGCGGGTAGGTACCTGGCCGCGCATGCGCTCCAAGGCTGTTTGTGTCTCGCTCGCTCCAACTGGGCGTCGAGGCGGCCTCTCCCGCGCATGCGCTGGGACCGTCCCTCGGCGAACTAAGCGATGTCGTTCCCTGCGTCGCGTTCCCCCGCTCACGTGGCAGCTCGCTACTGTCCCCGTGACTCACGTGCGGGGTGGGGTTAGTTATTCAACAACTGCCGCGCCCTCACCCCCGCTGATCGGAGACGGCGCTTCCGCGTCCTAATTTGGGCTGAACTTAAAAGCAAGTCACTGACCTGAGGCGAAAAAGGCGAGCCCGCCGCCTTTATGCTCTAACGGCGACGCAGTGTTTATGTAAAGTGGCGTCAAGGAAACGGCACTGATTACGTAAGCGCCCTCAAGCGGAGGCGGGCTCTATGCCCAGACACACAAAAGAGGGAGGATGGGGGGGGGGGGGAGGAAACGAAGCGCAGGTCTTCATCCTCGTGACGGGGCGGAGCTAAAGAGCGGCCAAGCCCGCCCATTTCCACCTCAGGCTGGGGTGCTGATTGGCCGGCGCCCTTTAAGCTTAGCTCCCCTGAAGGAGAGGCTGGGACGTCACAGAAATCCTCCGCGCCGACCCGCCTCTGTAGTATCGAGGTCTCTGATTGGCGCTCTCGGAGCTGTGGGCCAGGCAATGAGAGGGCGCGGTGCAGCCTAGGCCGAGCGGGCCCTGCGTGCCCTGCGTGACGAGGGAGCGGCGAGAGGGAGAGACCGGGCGAACGCCGGCTGGTGGCCGCGGCGGTGGGTTCGGCCCACGGGCCGGGTGAGTGCGGCGCCCCTACCACCGCCGGAGCCGTTCCCTCGCGAGGCACCGCCTTCCCCTTCCTAGCCACCGCTCCCTCCTCTCCCTCCGGCCAGCCCCTGTCAGGCTCTCCCCTCAGGCTGGGCTGACCTTTGACCTGAACGTTTAAGGCCTGCGGTGTTGCATCCCCTCGCCCCCGCCGATGTTGCCACAAGCCGACATCAAACTATGGCTTAGCTCCAGTCTGACACGGGTGGGAAGGAGATTGGTTTAGGGGAAGGAAGCCTAAGGGGAAAATGTCTTTGGGCCATGGAAGTGCTGCAAATGGCCTTCTCTGCAGATGGTTGCATCTGCACTTTCCAATTTCCTTGGTGGCTCCCCCTCTGCAAAGAGCTCAGGCTGGCATATATGGTCCTTTCCTCCTCTTCAGCCTCCCACCCAGCAGAGGGGATTTCAGTGTAGCCTCTTCATCAGTGCGCTTGCTTTTTCTAAAAAAATAACTTTTGAAATCTACAGTACATTCCTTTTATTCAAGGAATAGCATTTTCTAGCAAATCCTGTCCCCATTCATTTTCTTAGGCTGAAAATACCATTCCTTTGTGGGTTAATGTGTTGTTCCTGTGATGGGGGCTGGGTACACGGTTTTTTTCCAATGTCACTTTTATTAAGGTTGGTTTCTTCCTCTCTACAATCTCTCTCCTCCCTTCCCCTCAGGTGGAATCATAATGGCAGAGGAGTTGGCACCCTCTGTGTTTTTCCAGCACCAGTATATGTGTTCGGAGTGCGGACTTCTTTACAACACTTTGGAAGCGGTGCTGCTCCACCACCAGAGCCATTTAGGGGAATCCTGTGAGACTGCAGCTGCCGCCACTGTTGCTGATGCAGAATCCCAACAAGACAACCGCTATCAGTGCCTGGAATGTGGGTGTGTCTTGTGGTCACCTGATGAGCTGTTAGCGCACCAGGAAGTGCATCCCAGGGAAGTACCAACCCGACCTTCATCTCTCCCAGCCACCACTGGACAGATCCGCTACCAATGCAATGAATGTAATGAACTTTTTCCTTCTACGAGCCTCTGGCTAGCTCACCGCCGGACACACCAGAAACAGGAGGCTCCAGCAAACTCTCCTCCATCAATTTTACCTTCTTCTCAGCCGCCTCCCTCCCCTTTTTCCCAAATATCCAATCCTGAGCCTCCCCAGATCTCTTGCCTCCCAGCCTTGCAGGAACCACATCCGACGTCACCGCAGTCAGTTCCCCCCATGCATCCTTACGAATGCTCAGAGTGTGCCTTCCTTTTCTTAACACCAGAGGAGCTGCTGGAGCATCAGGGTGAACATTTTACTGAAATCGAGAAAGAGAGTGGGGAGCCAGCTGAGGTGGCAACCCAGGAGGCGTCCAGCCCCTACATGTCCCCAGTGCCAGGCCCTGAGGAAGCAATAGCGGTGCCTCCCCCCGCTCAGGTTTTCTGTTGTACGGAGTGCAAGCAGGCCTTTGGTACAATGGAGGCGCTGCAAAAGCACCAACAGGAACATGTGGGGAACAGCGAGGAATTCCTGTGTGGGGAATGCCAGCGTGGCTTCACAACAGCCAAGCGGTTATTGGCTCACCAGCGGGTGCATGTGGATGGCACGTACGAGTGTCCGAATTGCAACAAGATCTTCAAAAAGGCAGCCTCTCTTGAGCAACACATGCGCATCCATAAAGGCGAGGCGCTCTACCTCTGCGTGGACTGTGGGCTTGGCTTCTCCACCGAGATGACCTTAATTATGCACCGCAAAAACCACACGGCCAACCCCTTGCACCGTTGTCATTGCGGCAAGACTTTCAGCAACATGACCAAATTCCTTTACCATCGACGCACGCATGCTGGCAAGAGTGGGGTCCCAGCCGCACGGGGGGGCGGAGGAGACCCTGCATCCGGCCAGCCTGCCGAGCAAGCGCCCAATGAGGAGGAAGCCCTTGTGAATGGCTCCGCCCCTTCCTCCCGTTCGCCGGGGAACTCGGCCGAGGCCTCCAGTGGGGGGTTCCTGTGTCCTCAATGTGGAAAGGCGTTCTCCACCCATATCCGGATGGTGCGGCATAAGCGAGTCGTGCACGTGCTGGAGCGCAAGCACAAATGTCCCACGTGTGGCAAAAAGTTCAAGAAGCTGGTGCATGTACGGAATCACCTGCGGACACATACGGGGGAGAGGCCGTTCCAGTGCTCCGAATGCGGCAAGACGTTTGTTTCCCAGGCTAACTTGGCCCGGCATCACGTAACCCACACTGGAGAACGGCCCTACCAGTGCCAGGTCTGCGACAAGCGCTTCACTCAGTCCTCGAATCTCCGCCAGCATCGCCTTTTGCACATGGCTCCTAACGGAGACGGGTCCCACTCGTGTGACGACTGCGGTGCTGCCTTTCTCCGAGCCCGTCAGTTAGCCTTGCATCGAACGGTGCACACAGGGTGCTTGCCTTTCCCTTGTCCGGACTGCGACAAATCCTTTTCACGCCATCGTCTCCTCGAACTGCACCGGCTCAGCCACTCCGGACACGAACCTCACCGCTGCCCAGACTGTGGCGCTCTTTTCGTGGCGGCCTCCAAGCTGCAGGAGCACCACTGTGCCAGGCAGAACGAGCAGGGGAGCCCCCAGCAATCATACATCTGCACCTCTTGCGGCAAGTACATGGGCTCCTTGGCCAAACTGACCTTACACCAACTGGTTCATTCAGGGCAGCGTCCGTACAACTGCCCGCTCTGTGGGAAAGCCTTCACTACCCCTAGCGGGCTGAGCCGACATCAACAGCGCCACGCTGGCCTGCGCCCTCACAAGTGTCCTACCTGCAACAAGACATTCGTGGCAGCCTCAGGGCTGCAGCTGCACCAGCGCACGCACACGGGCGAACGCCCCTTCCTCTGCCCAGATTGTGGCAAAGCTTTCCGACAGGCCACCCACCTTCGTGAACACCGGCGCCTGCACACCGGGGAGCGGCCCTATCGCTGTCCAGAGTGTGGCAAGGCCTTCGTGCAGTCCATGCACCTGGCTGAGCACAGACGGATCCACACCGGGGAGCGCCCCCACCCTTGTCCCCTCTGCTCCAAGACTTTCAAGACCGTCTCGAACTTGCGGAGCCACCGCAAAACGCACACAGCGCTGGCTGACAGCCAGGATGCTGTGCAGCCTTCGGAATCTCTTGTCGCTTCCGGCCAATCCACCCAAACCATTATGTGCACCAAGTTTGGGGAGACCATTGCTATAATTGAGAGCGCAGAGCCTCTCCCCATGATGGAGACCATAGAGATCTATCTAGAGATGTAAATTTCCCAGAAATGTAGAAGCCGTGCCAGGGGAGGGGAATTTCCCATCTTTTTGTGTATTTAGTTACAAGGGAGGCGCGAGGGCAGCATCCACACTTTTGCCTTGGTGCAGAGGTTTTAAATCCTCTAGAACTCTTCTGTACACAAAGGCTTAACATGCCAGCGGGAAACGGAGAGCACCCCTCTCTTCGTGCATCTTTCAGCAGGGCTTCTCACTGCACCAAAAGTTCCTCATCAGCTGTTTTAGTTTCGCATGGAGGCCTAAACTACAATTTACGGACCTCATTTTGAGAATTTCTCTGGGCAGTTCCTTTTTTGTCTGGGGGGTGGGGTGGGGGTGCTGTGGATTGGAGTTGGACCAGCCACCTTGATCGCAGCCGGATGCTTACCGTAAATTAAAAGAGATGTGTTATATTCCATTATGGTCCCCCAGTTTCATTATCGGAGATTCTAAGGAATGGCTCGATACAGCATCTAGGACAGGCTGTCCTATAGTTTTGACTATTGAATTATTGGCTTGCTTTCAGGGGAGGGGGAATGTTATTCGCTATTAAGTCAAACAAAGTTGTGATTTTATGGTAGAATAATAATGCTACATCTTAAGGCAAAAGAAAGGGGATACTTTTGTGCTTTGATAGTTTGACACAGTTTTATTATGTCTGCAGTCCTAGCAGAACAAGCCGCGTTTTAATTAAAACTGTCCCAACTGAGCAACAAGTAAAAATACAGGATTTTTGCTTTAATGTGTAACTCCTAGCTGAAGGCCAGTTCCATTTTTTTTTTTAAATTGGAAAAGCTCTGTGCCATCTTTAGATGATTGGCGTATGATGACTGATGAACATGCATGTTTTAAAACTCGAGAATTTTTATGACGATTTTTCCAGACCAAAATATTGCAATATGCATAATGGGAAAAGGAAATGATGATTTCAATGGGTAGTCCATCGCCCTGGGTAGCTTTGTATTTGCTGCATTTGGACATCACATTAACACGACCGATGTGACCCAATCCAAGTTCATCCAGCATCCTAAACTTTTAACTACCATATGTTGGCTGGCTTGACAAAAAACATTGAAGTATTTGCGGAATCTGGAACGGTTAGCAAACAGGCATGTCAGTTATCATGTGAGGATATTATCTTTTTAGGATGTGACACTCAAAGACAGTCTAACTACTGAAGCAGATGGAAACAACAGGGGTAAAAGCTGACACTGTTGAGTGAAAAGATTCCAGTGTAACAACTAACCAAGGAACTATGCCACCTGGTTGGGGGCCATAATGAGCATGTTAATTGTGCACACCTAGCTACAATCCAGTGCACAAGTTCTCAGCTAATGCTAAAGGCTATTTTTTTAATTGGGTGTAGGTTCAATAGCAAGCTTGACAGCTGAGATTGCTAAGAGAGACTGCATGTCCCCCACTCATACACATTTGAACAAAGTAGAGCTATGCCATCCAATCTACATGCCATAAGCATTCTTTAGTGAGCGTGAATTCTGTATAGGAGGATTTATGGCATTTCAAGTAGCCAGTCTTAACACAAGGAACATGAGTCTGGAGCCCAAGGTAGAAGCACAGCTCTAGGTCCCCATAATCTACCCCAAAAGAGTCAACCACAAGTGCTTGGGGCGGGAAAAACCTTGATCCCAACGTTAAGGAGCCAATTTTCATTTTTTTTTTTAAACAAAACAAAACCCTGTACATTCAGATTTAAATAGCGAAGCTAGGGTGGTACACAGCTGAACCAATTCCTCCCTCTCTCAGATCTGTACAGATAGTCCTCAACCACAACTGAGCCCAAAATTTATGTTGCTAAGCGAGACATTTGTGAAATGAGTTTTGCCCCATTTTACGGCTTCGCTTGCTAGGTTTCTTAAGTGAACCACTGCAGTTGTTAAAATTAGTAACACGATTGTTTAGTGAATCTGGTTTCCCCTCCCATTAACATTACTCGTCAGAGAGGTCCCAAAAGGTGATCACATGACCCCGGGACACTGCAACTGTCGTGTTGAGTCAGTTGTCAAGCATCCAAAGGTCGATCGCCTGACCATGGGGATGCGGCAATGGTCATCAGTGTGAAAAATGGTCATACATCCCTTTTTCCAGTGCCCTTGTAACTTTGAACGGTCACTAAGCAAACAGTTGTAAGTTGAGGATTACCTATATTTGGCAACGAACACCAACAGTGATTTTTTTTGAAAAAAAAAATTCTGGGGCTTTCTTGCTGCTGCTATTGTTTATCTCATTTGATTCTCTCCCCATTAATAAGGAGCTTCATGACAGTCCTTCCGTTCATGCCAATAATTTATTGAACCGGATGTCTGTACACAGCCAAAAAAAACCTAAGAAAGAAACTAACACACAATGTTGGGAGGAAGGAAGGAAGGAAGGAAGGCAGTGATGAGGATAAATAGGAGGGTGAGGGAAATTATCCACAGGCTGCACCCTGGCTCCCTAGGAGGAACCGTCAATCCTAGATGATTTGCAAATGGAAAGGGAAACTGGGTTTTTTTGGGGAGGGGGGGGTCAATCATTGCAACATTTCATTAAGAAAAAAAAATTAATCTATTTACAGGGAAAATGGAAAAAGGAAGCCATTTTAAGGGATTTAGATGAGGAAAATATGTATTTACAGCAGGGAGGGAACAGGCATTAAATTAAAACTTGCCTTCTCCAATTCCCTTTGAGAACGCTACGCCCCCCAATCCCCCCCAAGAGATCCACAAAATTGAAATTGCAGCACCGGGGAGGAAAACTGCTATAGGGAGCAGATGCAACAGAGTTTGGAGCAAGCTTCTGCTTAGTTTCCTGCCTGCTCTTAATACCAGCTTGTTCCAGACACGCGCAAACACACAACTGCGCACACACCACAGGGATTTTCCTCCCCCCCCCCGCCCCACCGCAAGAAATCCCAGTGCTACCTCTGAGGGGATCGCAGGAGGAGCGAGGAATGGTTGGCCATGCCCCCCACCTCACAATCCAAGGCAAGGGGGAGAGGGCTTTCTTGTTCCCGGTAAGAGATTGTGGGCAGAGGCATGGCAAGCAAAGGAGCAGGTCCGGTGAGGGGAGAAGGGCGTTCAGGGAGGGGGGGGGGAGAGAAGGAAGGGTAATTCCCCGCTGGAATGGGACAAAAAAAACCAACCGAATGTTATTGGGCTATAAAAACAGACCCGCTTAAAAATACAGCATCCGGGTTTCACAGACAGACACGTCTTGGGATGGAGGGCACTCTGGAGAAGGAACCATTAACCGTGTGAAGGGGGATATACGAGAGGTGGAGAGTTCGGGAAAGCGTGAATGACATGAGACTGGGAAATAAAACCATTTCCCCCCCCCTCCCCAGAGGACGTTAAAAACAAGAGCAACTTAAAACCTCAATTAGGGCAGACTTGGGATTAGCCAGAGGGAGAGGAAGAGGAAGAAAGGAAGATGGCAGCAGCTCTCCGGTCCTTCCCCCCTCCACCCCTTTCCCGAGGCACCAACCTGAACCGGTTTCGACAGAGAAGGGAGCCCTCAAGCCATGGGATTTGTCTCTTCTCCCCACCCACCCCTCCCCGAGCCAAGGCATTAGAGGACCACCTTTGAGGGAATCCCCTCCCCCCCCCTCCCGTCCAAGTGGCCGTCCCATCCCCAATTGGCCTCCCCCTCCACCTGGTCCCCGGGCCAAGGTTGCTTTCCCCCACCATTCACAGTTCAGAGAAGTCCATGTGGGTGGCCTGGGGGTAGGGGGTAGTGGAGGGGACCTGCCCCCCGGGCCCAGCGACCCCTCAGGACGTATTGGCAATGGGTCCTGCGCCGTCTCCTGGTGTGACCTGGCTCCTGTCAGTGTTCATTCTTCCCTCACCTGGAGAGAGAGAGAGAGAGAGAGAGAGAGGAAACACTCAGTGGGAAGCCATGCTGGACCTTCCCTTTCCAAATAAGCCGAGTTGTTAGTCTCGTTATTGTTAAGGAGCCCAGTGGCTGAACTGCAATATTGCAAGGCCAACTCTGCCCACAGCCTAGAATTCGATCTTGACGGGGTTCAAGGTTGACTCAGCCATCCATCCTTCCGAGGTCAGTAAATTGAGGACCCAGATTGTTGGGGCCAATAGGCTGACATTGTAAACTGCCCAGAAACTACATGTAAAGCACTACTGAGCTGTGTATAAATATAGCAATAGCATGTAGATTTATATATCGCTTCATAGTGCTTTTACAGCCCTCTCTAAGTGGTTTACAGAGTCAGCCTCTTGCCCTTAATAATCTTGAGTCCTCATTTTACCGAGTTTGGAAGGATAGAAGGCCGAGTCAAAATTGAGTCACTCAGGATCGAACTCCTGGCTGTGGAATGCAGAGTTAGCCCGGAATACTGCGTTCTAACCACTGCGCCCCCAGGCCTCTTAATTGCTATTGCTGTGGCACCCCATGCACAAATAACCCCCTCAAAATTCAAGGGAAGCGCCACGAATGAGAAAGCACTCACTGTGCGAGGTTCCAGAGCCAGACACAGTCCCAACTGAGCTCGCCTGGGACCGGATGTGCGGTGGAATGAGGTTGGAATTCAACCCTGGCTGGATGGAGAGCTCTGTAAAGAAAAGAGAGGGGGGGGGGTGTGAGGCATCCCGTAACTCATCTGGGGAGAATTCCCTCGTTTCTACAGGCTCCTCAACATGCCTAAGGAGCTGCTAACCTACAAAGGTTGAGAGCTCCACCTGACTTATTTTTGATGTGAGAGCCCATGCCACCAAGCATAAAAAATAGACCCAACTTTAAAAAAAAAATGAAACTCAAGCTCTTCATCAGTGGTAGTTTAAAAAGAGCTTTTAATCTCCCAACACTGCAAAGTTTCAGTTTAGAATAGTTTAGAATAGTTTAGAATAGAATAGAATAGAATAGAATAGAATATTGGAATGACTAGAACAGAAATATAGAATAGGAATAGAATAAGAATAGAATAGTTTAGAATAGAATAGAATAGAATATTGGAATGATTAGAACAGAAATATAGAATAGGAATAGAATAAGAATAGAATAGAATAGAAAAACAGAGTTGGAAGGGACCTTTGAGGTCTTCTAATTCACCAACTTTGGCAGGAAACCCTACATCACTTCAGGCAAATGGTTATCCAACATCTTAAAAACTTCCAGCGATTATTCAATGACAATGCAAAACAGAAAATTGTTTTAAGATCATTCAAGCTGCAGTTTAACCATTCAAAAGATGGTATCTGGAGCGTGGGACAGCCTGAAGCGAAAGGCTGCAGGCCACATGATACCATCAAGGGCATTTTTCTCCTGTTAAACTGTTACACGGGCAACAGCTTCAACTGTGCCAACTGTGCCAAACCAAAAGGAGCTACGCTGTTAAAAAAAAAAAAAGAGCATTTCAGGGCTGCAGTAATTTATTCCCTTCCCAGTTCTGCTTCACTGAGGCTGCAACCCGTCCTGGGACACCTCATCTGACCTTTGGTAATAGAGGGAAATCAAATCAAATTCTCTCCATAATCGTTCCTTCAAATACAGGGAATAGGAAGCAGCAGAAGGTAGAAAGGGGTGGTAGAATAAAATCTAAAGCCACAATATAAATGAGAGTCAGTTTGGTCTAGCGGATAAGGCAGCAGGCTAGAAAGTGGGAGACAATGAGTTCTAGTTCATGCCTTAGTCATGAAAGCCAGCCGGGTGACCTTGGGCCTATCGCCAGGAGACAGTGAATTCTAGTCCTGCCACCGTGGGCATGAAAGCCAGCTGGGTGACCTTTGGGTCTATCACCAGGAGATAGTGAATTCTAGTCCTGCCACCGTGGGCATGAAAGCCACCTGGGTGACCTTGGGCCTATCACCAGGAGACAGTGAATTCTAGTCCTGCCACCATGGGCATGAAAGCCAGCTGACCGACCTTGGGCCTATCACCAGGAGACAGTGAATTCTAGTCCTGCCACCGTGGGCATGAAAGCCAGCTGGGTGACCTTTGGGCCTATCACCAGGAGACAGTGAATTCTAGTCCTGCCACCGTGGGCATGAAAGCCACCTGGGTGACCTTGGGCCTATCACCAGGAGACAGTGAATTCTAGTCCTGCCACCGTGGGCAGGAAAGCCAGCTGGGTGACCTTGGGCCTATCACCAGGAGACAGTGAATTCTAGTCCTGCCACCGTGGGCATGAAAGCCAGCTGGGTGACCTTGGGCCTATCACCAGGAGACAGTGAATTCTAGTCCTGCCACCGTGGGCATGAAAGCCATCTGACCGACCTTGGGCCTATCACCAGGAGACAGTGAATTCTAGTCCTGCCACCGTGGGCATGAAAGCCAGCTGGGTGACCTTGGGCCTATCACCAGGAGACAGTGAATTCTAGTCCTGCCACCGTGGGCATGAAAGCCACCTGGGTGACCTTGGGCCTATCGCCAGGAGACAGTGAATTCTAGTCCTGCCACCGTGGGCATGAAAGCCAGCTGGGTGACCTTGGGCCTATCACCAGGAGACAGTGAATTCTAGTCCTGCCACCGTGGGCATGAAAGCCAGCTGGGTGACCTTGGGCCTATCACCAGGAGTCAGTGAATTCTAGTTCTGCCACCGTGGGCATAAAAGCCAGCTGGGTGACCTTGGGCCTATCACCAGGAGACCAGGACGTCATGAAAACTGGCTAAGAGATTTTGGGGTGATCTCTCTCTCTCTCTCAGCCCAATTCACCTCAACAGGGTTTTCGTTTTGGGGAAAACAGGAGGGGGAAAGTATGTTGTATATGTTTGCCACCTTGAGTTATTTGCAAAAAAAGAGCAGGATGTAAATTAATTAAATAAAAAAGGCGTTAGGTGAAAGGCAGCCCCCAATACAGTATCTAGCAGCAGTGGATTTAATTAATCCCCGGTTCGATCAAAGCACACTCCAAAAATTATTCACAGTACGTTTTCCATAACGAGCAACTGGGCTTCCTTGAATTTTTCAGCATTTTGGTGTGTGTGTGTGTGTGTCAGTCTTGCTTCCCTGATGACCCCCACCACCCCCGCCGGCATTTGGGGAACTATGGTGCCTGAAGTTCCCTTGGATTTATTTATTTTTAACAAACCAACCGAAAATCCTTCCCAGTTGTGTCCGACTGATTCGATGCCAGCCACTTACCCACAGGGCTGAAGTTGAACAGCGGGGGCAAGTCGCGGCCGTTGGCCAACCGAGCGTTGGGCTCACGCAGCTCGTCAAAGAAACTGTTGGCACAGGCCTCCAGGGGGGAGAGGCGAGTGGCGGGAGTGTACTCAAGCAGGCGACTGCACAGCGAGATGGCCTCCAGCGGCGTGCGAGGCTTAAACACCTGCAGCGGGGACGAGCAAGAGACATGGTCACGCCCGCACCAGATTTGGAACGCTGTCAGCGTTCCAAACATCATGCAGAATTAAATCAGAGTCCAAGACAGAGTTATCCTTAAAGTTCCAATTTAATAAAACAGACATGTTAGCAACCATCTGTGGAATCCCAATTCTGGAAATTAATTAGGATTCCCACTCAGTTGAAAGTTCATGATCTTGTCCCCCACACCCACAAATCCATCACATGGTCCAATCTTCTTCTTCCACGCTGGCATCTCCACCCGGCCGGATACCCGGCCTCTTGGAACCTTCCCTAAGCCCAACGCTGTTAGGTTCTCCAGGAATCCCAGTTCATCCCATGGAGGCGCTCCATGCTGGAGATGGCTGGCGGAGTGATATAAAACAGCGGAAGCCCCCCACCCCAATCCTTTGGGTACCAGGGACCTCTTCCACAGGGGAAAAAATAGTCCATGGATCGGGGGGGGGGGGGGAGGCGTGGTTTCGCACACTACCTAGATCTCGCGCATGTGTGGATGACGCTTTGATCTCTTGCACAGCCAGATTACCAGGGGGCCACGGACAGGGGGGTTGTGGGACCCTTGATATAGAAGATTCCACCACTGTACCAATTTATGTTCTGGGTGGTTTAAAAAAAAAAATCTGAGCCCTGCTATTTTATTTATTTATTTAGCGTACGGCATCTACACGGGCGATAGCACAAAACCAGACATTGTGTTTCATCTTCTCCACAATCTCCCTGCCCCCCCACCCCTCTTACCTTTATCCATGGATGTGCTTTGATCTGGGGGAACTTAAACTCTGTGTAGTTGGGGTTCATCTCTCGTATCTGTTCTCGCGTTGGTGTTCCCAACACCTACAGAAGGGGAGTGATTTTTGTTAGGTATAATTACTGATTGTACAGTCAAGGAGCCAAGGTGGCGCAGTGGTTAAATGCAGCACTGCAAGCTACTGCTAGATCAGCAGTTCAGCGGTTCAAATCCCACCGGCTCAGGGTTGACTCAGCCTTCCATCCTTCCGAGGTGGGTAAAATGAGGACCCAGATTGTTGTTGGGGGCAATATGCTGACTCTCTGTAAACCGCTTAGAGAGGGCTGAAAGCCCTATGAAGCGGTATATAAGTCTACTGCTATTGCTATTGCTATTACAGTCGTAGAGATTAACCTGCATTTTGCATTTAATAACCGCAGCTGGTTTCGTAGCACGACAAAACCGCGGTCCACCAAAGCGCGCCCGATTAAAGCGCGTTGCTGACATCATCATCAGCGCGACAACAACGACCGCGGAGAAAAAAGGGTGCTTTAAAAAGCGCTTTTAAAGCAAGCCGATTCACGTAAAGGTAAGGGTTAGGGTTAGGGTTAGGTTAAGGGTTAGGTTTAGGGTTATGTTAAGCGTTAGGGTTAGGGTTAGGTTAAGGGTTAGCGCTAGGTTTAGTGTTAGGTTAAGGGTTAGGTTTAGTGTTAGGTTTAGGGTTAGGTTTGGGGGGGTTAGGTTTAGGTTTACGCGTTAATTTTAGCTTTACCGCTCACAGCGTGCTTTTTTCGTCGTGCTGTGATGACGTCAGGTACGTGGTTTCGTCGAGCGTGCTTTAGTTGACCGCGGTTTTGTGGTGGAACCAAATATTTGTAAAAGTTTGTTTTTTTAAATTTTCAATTAAAAAGAAAAGAAGGGAAGGGGAGGAGAATGATCAAACCACGGCAAGCCTCGACGGTACTTCGTCAAGAAGACAAAATCCCAGTCGCTCAAGCCCATTAGGCTGACTCTCCGACTTCACTTCAGTATTTGCAGGACTGAAAACAGGCTGTAGCCAGTGGGGCAATTCAGCCGGTTCGATCCGGTTCAGGCAAACCGGTAGTGGTTGCAGCGGGAGGCTCCGCCCACCCACTGGGACGTCATCACGTCCCATTTTTGACGCTCTGTGCATGCGCGGAAGATCCTGTGCATGCGTGGAGGTGGCGTGCGGTCACATTTGCGAACTGGTAGCGAAGGTAACTTGATTTCACCCCTGGTTGTAGCACCCTACAGGACAGGTGGGGGAAAAATAAATTTAAAAAGTTACCTTGATGATCTCCACTAGCTGATCCACTCCACTATCCCCAGGGAAGATGGGCTGCCCCAGGAGCAGCTCGGCCAGCACACAGCCTGCAGACCAGATATCTATGAGAGAAAAGAGGGGTGCCGTCAGCCCCACGCGGAGAGAAGCCATGCCCCCACTGCTTGCTAGAGAGGGCTGCTTCCTCTTGCTTCCTGAAGTCAGCCTCCTAGCTCCCTGGTTTTCTGGACAAGCAAAAGGTATCGGGTTCGGAACTGAGCCTCTCTCCAAGCAAACTGCAAACCCAGTTAAGGGCTGGAGAAAATGCTTCTCAAATAACACAGAAATACACAGCAACAGGAATCAATATGCTGGCTAGAAAGATCAGGGAGGGCGAGCCAAATGGCCGGAAAGGGCGCTTCCAATTCTCACCTGACAATTACAAACAGCCCTCGAGGTACAACTACAATTGGGGCCGGAGCTTCCATTGTTAAGCGACGTGGTCGTTAAACGAGTCGCACCCAATGTTATCACTTTCCCCAGAGTTAAGTGAATTTGGTCATGGCACGACAAAACCGCGCTCAACTAAAGCGCGCCCGATTAAACCGCGTCGCTGACGTCATCAGCAGGGCAACAGCGAGCGCGGAGAAAGAAGGGCGCTTTAAATAGCGCTTTGAAAGCAAACTGATTCAAGTTAAGGTAAGGGTTAGGTTTAGGGTAAGGTTGTTAGGGTAAGTTTTAGGGTTAGGTTAAGGGTTAGGGTTAGGTTAAGGGTTAGGATTAGGTTTAGCGTTAGGTTAAGGGTTAAGTTAAGGGGGGTTTAGGTTTAGGTATTAATTTTAGGTTTAGCGTTTACAGCGTGCTTTTTTCTCCGCGCTGTTGTCGCGCTGTGATGACGTCAGCTACACGGTTTCATCGAGCGCCCTTTAGTCGAACGCGGTTTTGTGGTGGAACCGAATTTGGTATCCGCAATTCAACTTGGTTGGAAAGCCCTGGGAAGGTCCCCAAATGGTAGTCACAGACCCCGGGATGACGCTGCAAACATGCCAGGTGCTGAATATCCAAATTCTGACCATTTGGATACTGCATCGTTATAACTTCGTACGGTTGCTAAACGAATGGTCGTAAGTCGAGGACTACCTGCAGAGGTCTCTCTCTTCCTAGGATGCAGCCACAGACAGAGCTATAGCACAATCCATAATGCAACCCATTTCCAGGCAGACTACAACTGTCAGAATCCCCCAGCTAAGGCATTAGCCAAGGTGGCGCAGTGGTTAAATGCAGCACTGCAGGCTACTGCTAGATCAGCAGGTCAGCGGTTCAAATCTCACCGGCTCAGGGTTGACTCAGCCTTCCATCCTTCCGAGGTGGGTAAAATGAGGACCCAGATTGTTGGGGGCAATATGCTGACTCTCTGTAAACCGCTTAGAGAGGCCTGAAAGGCCTATGAAGCGGTATATAAGTCTACTGCTATTGCTATTGCTATTGCTATTTAATCCCCCAGCTAAGGCACATAAGAGCCAAGGTGGCTCAGTGGTTAAATGCAGCACTGCAGGCTATTTCAGCTGACTGCAGTTCTGCAGTTCGGCTGTTCAAATCTCACCGGCTCAAAGGTTGACTCAGCCTTCCATCCTTCTGAGGTGGGTAAAATGAGGACCCGGATTGTTGTTGGGGGCGATATGCTGACTCTGTAAACCGCTTAGAGAGGGCTGAAAGCCCTATGAAGCGGTATATAAGTCTAACTGCTATTGCTATTTCCGGAAGTTGTTAACTTGACACCTGGAGGTTTCAGGGAAAGTCAACGCAAAACTGTTCAAGCCGTCATCCTTTTTTTTTTTTTTTGCAATTTCGCACCCAGAGTTTGCTTCCGGAAGCAACCAACATCTACGGAAGGAAATTCACTTGGTCTGAGCAGCAAAACGTTATAAGAGCCCTCAATGGACGGCCGGGTCATTCTCACCTATGTTTGAAGTGTAATCAGTGGCTCCAAAAATGAGCTCAGGCGCACGGTAATAGCGAGAACAGATGTAGGAAACATTGGGTTCACCTCGCACCAGCTGCTTTGCACTGAAAAAGAGGAGGGAATAGATGATGGGGATCTCCAGAGAATGAGAACGCTATTGAAATGAGGGCCCAGAGGCCCCCTTATGACCCCGTCCTCGAGACCCCCAACATTTGTTGACTGTGTTTATTTTCTAACAATAAATGAAAATAGTTCAATGCACAATTTAAGAACAATACTATAAATTGTAATAAATCTACCATAAAGTTCTATCTCAGAGGTCTTCAAACCTGGCTACTTTAAGACTTGTGGACTTCAACTCCCAGAATTCTCCAGCTGGAGAATTCTGGGAGTTGAAGTCCACAAGTCTTACAGTGGCCACGTTTGGGGACCCCTGTTCTATCTAAACAAAATAAATACAAGGATGGGTTTTGTCCTGGCTCCAACCCAGTTTTGGGGGCTGTTGTTTACCCCTCTGCCCATCGTTCAGAAGCCAGAGAGAGATCTGAACCCAGAAAAGCATACCTGCTCCCCCGTTTAACAGAACAGCAAGATTGGAAGGGACTTGGGAGGACTTCTAGTCCAGCCCCCTACTCCTAAGAACAAGCTGACTTTGATGATTGTGTTTGAGAATTACAATCAGGATTTAAACACTTGTTGCTCGTAGATACACTGAGAGCTTAAGGACCGGAGAACACATTCCTTGTTCACACTTGGCCAATGAAAGAATTCTATTGTCCCCATTTCAGACAAATGGTTGTCCAATCTCTTCTTCAAAACTTCCAGTGCTGGAGCATTCACAGCTTCTGGAGGCAAGTCGTTCCACTGATTAATTGTTCTGACCGTCAGGAAATTTCTCCTTAGTTCTAGGTTGCTTCTCTCCTTGATTAGTTTCCGCCCATTGCTTCTTGACCTGCCTTCTGGTGCCTTGGAGAATAGCTTGACTCCCTTTTTTTGTGGCAACCCCTGATATATCGGAACACTGCTATCATGTCTCCCTTAGTCCTTCTTTTGATTAAAAATCCATTTTAAAAAAATCATTTAAATCGGGGCTTATAGCCCTAGATTTGCAGCAGGAAGATGTGGATCCAAATCCTGCTTAACCTTGAAGCTCAAACCTGTTGCTCCCTCTCACAACCTCCTCACAGAGTTGTGAGAAGGGAAAAATGGCTGTGTGTGTGTGTGTGGATCCAACTGTGCTGTCCCAAATATCTCGGAGAAAATGGTTAGATCTGTAACATTTATTTACAGGACGTGGCTCATAAATTCCTTCTGGGAGAAGTTTTGCAAGATGACCGATAAAACCATGCCAGCAACGACAAAAAAAAAAAAATCCTTAACAGCTAAACAAGGTTACAGAATGACCAACACTCTGAGCACATGGGGGGGGGAGAGAAAGGGTCAGTCAAGACCGCTGACCAACCATGCGTGGTAGCTTTGAAAGAGTAATTGTGCTAGAAAGGAAAGCCTTTTTAAGGAACCAAGCGCAACGCGAAAGTTGCCGGAAAAAAAGGGCACGGGCCAGAGAGAAGTCGAGTTTGCACATAAGGCAAAAAGAGCGCCCCAATCTTTAGGGTAAGATTTCAACTTCCTAAGAACAAGCTGACTTTGATGATTGCATTTGAGAATTACGATCAGATGGACAAATTAACACTGAAATTAAAAGATAAAGAAGAGTCGGAATATTATGAAATTTGGAACAATTGGCACAAACGGCTGCAAAACAAGAATAAAATTAATTAAGCCAAAAAAACCACAATATATATAAATCTATATAAAACTGTGTATAAAGGTGTGTAAATATGGAAGCGAAATATTATACACATGTACAGGTATGATGACATAACAATGTTGATGTAATGACTGTAAGGTGTTGTAGAAGGGAAAAAATAATTTTAAAAAATCTGCTAATTGAGAATTACGATCAGGATTTTAAACACTTGCTGCTTGTAGGTACACTGAGAGCTTAAGGACTGGAGAACACATTCCTTGTTCACACTTGGCCAATGAAAGAACTCTATTGTCTTCTATTCTTGCTTGTGGCTGTAGAGCCAAAAGGTCTATAGACAAACCCCCACCTCCACTTCCTCTGGTTAAGAGGTTGGTGTCGCCTGCTTCCTCTTACCTGCCGAAGTCGCAAAGCTTCAGTACGGCTGTATCGGGATCCACCAACAGATTCTGAGGTTTGATGTCTCGATGACACACGCCTTGAGAATGGATGTAAGCGAGGCTGCGGAATAACTGATACATGTATACCTGAATGGAGGAAGGGGAGCGGCCGTTAACGAGTGTCAGTTTGCTATACTTTAGATCGCTGGCCTAGAAAATAGGAGCCTGTGAGTTCTAGTCCTGCTTTAGCCATGAAAGCCAGCTCAGTGACTTCATGCCAATCACCAGGGGCCTGTGAGTTCTAGTCCCACCTTAAGACATGAAAGCCAGCTCAGTGACTTTACACCAACCACCAGGTACCTGTGGAGTTCTAGTCCTGCCTTAAGACATGAAAGCCAGCTCAGTGACTTTAGGCCAATTACTAGGAGGATTGTGAGTTCTAGTCCCACCTTAGGCATGAAAGCCTGCCGGTTGACTTCATGCCAATCACCAGGAGCCTGTGAGTTCTAATCCTGCTTTAGGCATGAAAGCCAGCTAACTGACCATACCAATCACCAGGAGCCTGTGAGTTCTAGTCCCATTTTAGGCATGAAAGCCAACTCAGTGACTTCATGCCAAGCACCAGGAGCCTGGGAGTTCCAGTCCCACCTTAGGCATGAAAGCCAGCTCAGTGACTTTAAACCAATCACCAGGTACCTGTGAGTTCTAGTCCTGCCTTAAGACATGAAAGCCAGCTAACTGACTTTAGGGCAATTACCCCGAGATTGTGAGTTCTAATCCCACCTTAGGCACAAAAGACGGCTGGGTGACTATGAGTCAGTTCCTCTCTCCAAGCCTGCCTCACAGGGATGTTGTTTATTTATTATTCACTTTTTATCTCACCTTTATTACTTCAGATGGTGAGCACACCTAATACTCCTTCTATTTTCCCCCCAAATATCAATCCACAATTGCTAAAGTGAAAATAGATGGAATGGGTGCCTAGGTAAGTTTTGCTGCTTTGAGTTGGCCAAAATACATATTTTAAAGTGGAATAAAAATGTAACACTATATCTTAAAAGCAAAAACTAGCTATAAATATCTACTTTCTTAATACTAAGGTCAACCTCTAATTCTGATACAGCAAACGTAAAGAATAATATGGCATCCGCCTACCTACTCTTATTAGGGATAATGCAATGACATGTGATTTTTTTAGAAGTACATTCCTCACTCCGATGACATCAATTTCCTTATTGTCTGGGAAATTCAGCTCAGCATATCTGGAAGGTGTAAGCCTCACCCAACCCAGCTTCAGATTACCAGAATTGAATGCCCATGTTGCATCAGAGCAGATACTTTCAGAATTTAAATGAGATAACCTCATTATCGTGATCATTTGTCCCTACCCTCTGATCTGCAGCGAGTCCTCAACTTACAACCCCAAATGAAGCCTGGAATTTAGGTTGAAAGTCATTGCGGCCATAAAGTTGAGGCTCCAAGTGATTGACCATGTGACTCACCTTACGACCTTTGACTTAATTTTAAGAAGGTCGTAACGTGAGTCACACGGTGAATCACCCAATTGGTAAGCAAACCACAGGGGAATTAAGCAAATCAAATATATCGGATGGATTTTTTTTTTTTTTGGCTCTTTCCTGTCAGGAAAAACCAGAGGGGGAGGTGTCACAAATCATGGCCACATGGCTGCAGGATGCTGTAGCCCGTCGTAAATATGAGCCAAGTACCCAAAATGCAATCACATGACTGGGGGGGGAATGCAGCAATTTTGAGGACACATTGTAAATTATTTTGAAGTCCGTCGTAACTTCAAACATTTGTTAAACAGAGACGACTGATAATACCGCGTTTCCCCGAAAATAAGACAGGGTCTATTTTTTGACCTCCGAAATAAGTGCTTGGCCTTATTTGGGAGGGGAGGTGTCTTATTATTTTTGAGCTGCAGGAGGCGGTGAGTGTGGTCACCTCATGGCTGCTGCTCTGTTGCGCGTCGCTGGGCCTGTTGTGGCAGCAATTAGCGTGACCAAAGGGGCGTGGCGGCTAGGGTTGCGGGAGCGGCTGTTAGGTAAGGGCGTGTGGGGTGCATGGGGCATGTTCCCCCCTCCCTTTCTGCCCCCCTCTGGCGTCACCTTCTCACCTTGTGTTGTTTGTGTGGCAAAAAACGTAATGGCAGGGAGAGGCTGCGTATGTGTTTAAATATTTTCGGGGAGGGCTTATTTTCAGGGGAAGGCGTATTTCAGCGCATACGCTCCAAAGCCCGATTGGGCTTATTATCTGGGGAGGTCTTATTTTGGGGGGAAACAGGATATTTCTGCAAAACGATGATAATCAGGAAGCTTGCCGATCAATGTTGGTAGATCCCATCACTGTGAAGGTATCAAATCTTCCTGAAAGCATCTATGCTCACCAATAGCTTACTGTATGGAGAATGGGTTGGGTGGATAAAGAAAAGGGGATTCCTCCCCCCCCCCCCCCCTTTTAGCATTCTGTCTGCTAAGCCAATGCTAGTTAAATGGACAGAAAATTTAAGCAAGAGGCAGATAGAGCAATCACCAGTCCAGAATAACTGGAGATGTTTTGAGAATTCCTGACAGGGAACCTAAAGGGAGTTAGAGAAGGAGAGGAAAGAGAAACCAGAGAGGATGAAGAATGGGGGGAGAAGAAGAAAAAATAAAAGGAAGAGAAGGGCAGGCGAATAGGCCCCGTTCTGGTATTTGCACAATGATCGTGGGCTGCAGATTTAACTATTGCATTGTGCGATCGGGAATGTGAATATCACTTGATTTCAGTGCTTTTTTAAAACATTATTAAAAAGAGAAAATTAGGAGGCTTTAAAAAAACCCCACAAAATAATGCAAGTAAGTTTTCTTAATGGTGAAATCCACTTCTTTTTGCCTGGCCTGAGGCAATCTGCAGTCACCACCCACCCACAGCCATCAAGGCCAGATGGGGATCATGATGGCATCCAAATTATGAGTCATCCTTTGCCCATCGTTCATTGCCACCTGCCCCGAGGGAAGCATCCTTGGGTAGGGAGGGAGACATGCAAAGGCTGTCCAAGAAGTCTGCTCACTGGGCTGTATAGGGCTGTCACCACCATTTGCACCAGGGAGCGATTCCAGAAGTTCTCCTTAAAAAGATCAACTCATATTTGTCTGCAATCTTTTGGATTGCTTAAAAGCCACTTTGAGAGGACTGGTCTCCCGAAAGGTTTGAAAGAAATCAGAATATCAACGAAACAAATACACTATATTGCCAAAAATATTCACTCACCCGCCTTTACTAGCCTATGAACTTACTGTAGGTGACCTCCCATTCCTAATCCATAGGGTTCAATATGACGTCGGTCCACCCTTGGCACCTATAACAGCTTCAACTCTTCTGGGAAGGCTGTCCACAAGGTTTAGGAGTGTGTTTATGGGACTTTTTGACCATTCTTCCAGAAGCGCATTTGTGGGGTCGCACACTGATGTTGGAGGCGTTTACGTGGCCTACCGCTTCGTGGCTGAGTTGCTGTCGTTCCCAAACACTTCCACGCTCTTATAATGCAGCTGACAGTTGACGGTGGGATATTTAGGAGCGAGGGAATTTCACGACCGGATTTGTTGCACAGGTGGCATCCTATCCCAGTTCCACGCTGGGATTCACTGAGCTCCTGAGAGCGACCCATCCTTTCACCAATGTTTGTAAAAACAGTCTGCATGCCTAGGTACTTGATTTTGTACACCTGTGGCCATGGAAGGGATTGGAGCACCTGATTCTGATTATTTGGATGGGTGAGGGAATATTTTTGGCAATATAGTGTAGATAAATAGAGCCAGTTCGGTCTAGTGGTGAAGGCACCAAAGGTAAAAACTAGGAGATGGTAAATTCCAGTTCCTCCATATCCATGAAAGCCACTGGGATGAATTTGGGCCAGTCATTCCTTCTCAATCCAACTCACCTCACAGGACTCTTCTTGTGGGAAAAATAGGAGGAATATTAGATGGGTTAGCTGCCTTTATTTGTAAAAATAATAAAGGCGGGAGATACATAGATAGATAATAATGATGATGATGATAGCTAGATAGATAATGAAAATAGATAAGAGTAAAGGTTCCCCTCACACATATGTGCTAGTTGCTCCCGACACATCTCTGTTTCAAAGCCGAAAAGCCAAGCACTGTCCGAAGACGTCTCCGTGGTCACGTGGCCGGCATGACTAAATGCCGAAGGAGCACGGAACGCTGTTCCCTTCCCACCAAAGGTGGTCCCTATTTTTCTACTTGCATTTTTTACGTGCTTTCGAACTGCTAGGTTGGCAGAAGCTGGGACAAGTAACGGGAGCTCACTCCGTTACATGGCACTAGGGATTCAAACTGCCAAACTGCCGACCTTTTTGATCGACAAGCTCAGCGTCTTACCTCCTGAGCTACCCTTAGATAGATAGATAGATAGATAGATAGATAGATAGATAGATAGATAGATAGATAGATAGATGATAGATAGATAGATAGATAGATGATAGATAGATGGATGGATGGATGGATAGATATGGATGGATGGATGGAGAGATGGATATAAGGATAGGGTGATGATAGCTACAGTAGACAGCCATAAGGGCAAACAGATCTTTGCCTTTGGAGTCCCTATAAGTAAAAACCTAATAGCTGCTAATGCCATTGCAAAATGCCATTCCATTCCACCCTGCCACTTGAAGAGAAGGACAAATCAAATCCGATCCACTTTTTGGATAAAAGGATCAAGAATTAAAAATAAAAGAACAGATTTTTTTTTAAAAAAAAGAAAACACAGCACCCCAAAAGCATTGCATTTGATGGAAAAGTGGTTTGGAAAAGGCCCAGGTATTTAAAAAGACTAAGGTATTTAAACTCAAGTGATTTTTTAAAAAAAGCAAGGTATGGTGGTACCCAGGACAGGATATGCAATGGGGACCAAAGCTATTTAAGTGATGGAGAGGAGAGGGGGTTGGGTTTTTTTTTTTAAAGGCTTTGTGTAAGGGAAAGTCTCCTCCCAGCTTTTCTGGTGAAAAAGAGCTCAGGTGAGAGGTGGTGGGAAAGGACTTCAACCAGAGCCCCTGGAAAGCTGCTATTCTTAGTTCAATAATGCTCAGCTGGGTTTTCTTGGGAATTGGGAGGTTTTCTTGATACGGTCTGGTGCAGCATTTTATAGGTATAGAAAGAATAAGGAGATCTTTAAATCAAATAGCAATCCACCCGGTCACTTTGAAAGGTTAAAAAAAAAAGAAGGCGGCAAAGAGCTGTCGGTATGCAGAGAGGCCTCTGATGCCACTTCAGAGGTAGCTGGAGATCAACTCCCAGGCTCATGGGTGAGGGATGCCAGGTTTCCTGGTCCAAGCAACAACGGGAGAACTACGGTTTCCCCGTGACCCGTCAAAACCGCGCTCGACTAAGCCGCGCCCGATTAAACCGCGTCGCTGACGTCATCAACAGGGCGACAACAGCCAGCGCGGAGAAAGAAGGGCGCTTTAAATAGCGCTTTGAAAGCAAGCCGATTCAACTTAAGGTAGGGGTTAGCTTTAAGGTTAGGTTTAGGGTTAGGGTTAGGGTTAGGTTTAGGGTTAGGTTTAGGGTTAGGTTAAGGATTAGGGTTAGGTTTAGGGTTAGGTTAAGGGTTAGGTTTAGGGTTAGGTTTAGGATTAGGTTTAGGGGGGTTAGGTTTAGGGGTTAATTTTAGGTTTAGCGTTTACAGCGTGCTTCTGTCTCCGCGCTGTTGTCGCCCTGTTGATGACGTCAGCTACGCGGTTTTGTCAAGCACGATTTTGTGGTGGAACCCGTTTTCCCAGCGTCTGCCTTGGCACTGCAGTCCGAATAGGACTGTCCTTCCCTGACTAATGCAAAGGTAGGGGGAGAGGAAGACAACCAAGTTGCATCCAGGCTGAGCCCTATAACAATTAACTGGATAGAAAATCAAGGGACTTTGATTTGGACACAGTCAAGCTTCTTCTACGCAACAATGTAAAATAGCAATAGCAATAGCAATAGCAATAGTTAGGCTTATATACCGCTTCATAGGGCTTTCAGCCCTCTCTAAGCGGTTTACAGAGTCAGCATATTGCCCCCAACAACAATCTGGGTCCTCATTTTACCCACCTCGGAAGGATGGAAGGCTGAGTCAACCTTGAGCCTGGTGGGATTTGAACAGCCAAACTGCTGAACTGCAGTGCTGCATTTTAACCACTGCGCCACCTCGGCTCAAATAACCCCAAAGAGTCAGGGGTCAACAACAGTCGTACTGAATTCATGCCTCGTAACCGTGCTGGCGAACCTGTGGGACGTCTGCCAGAGGTGGCCTGCAGAGCCCTCTCTGTGGGCATGTGAGCTGTCGCCAGCTGCTCTTCCGATATCCATGCACATATGCACTGGCCAGCTGCTCTTCTCTGGTGTCGGAGCACCGGAAAACAGGCAAAACCCAGGCTGTTTTTCAGGCCAGTTTCGGGCCAGTTTTCAGATCCATTTTCAGAGTGCCCGAAAAATGGCCTGTTTTTCAGCCAGCTGCTCTTCCGGTTTCTGGCACGCACATGCATGCCAGCCGATGGCTCTTCGTGGGCGCCAGAGCAGTGGAAAACGGCCTGAAAACTGCCCCCCCTCCAACTGTCAAAAAACAGGCATGTGCGTGCCAGCCAGCTGGGCTTCAGGTTTCCGGTGCTCTGGCGTGCGAGACCAGCTGGCTGGCAAGGGCATGCCTGCTTTTGCCAAAAACTACCAAAAAAACAGGCATGCGCGCACCGGCTGCATGCGTGCAACCATTTCTGGTGCGCTAGCGTGCACGTGCACACTCATGCATTTGTGTTCCGGTATGGGCACTTGGGTGTCGAAAAAGTTTCGCCATCGCTGCCTTATAAATAGAAGGTCCATTCTAGAGAAAAGTCTACCTGGCTGCTAAAAATAAACAACAAAAGTACAATGGCTTATTATTATTATTATTATTGTACAATTGTATCACAGCGGCCAGTTGTTTCGCCGGATTTGGCATTGGTTACTAGTCGGGCCCCACCCAGGGGCCTAGGACGTCGTAACGTATTTTCGTAATATGCGTGCAGATCCAAGCAGTGCGGCTTTTTGCATTTGACTGATGGTGATTTTGTCAATTTTTAACTGTTTTAAATGTAATTCCAGTGCTTTTGGAATAGCACCCAGTGTGCCAATTACCACTGGAATTACCACTGCTGGTTTGTGCCATAGTCGTTGAATTTCGAGTTTTAAGCCCTGGTATTTTGCAATTTTTTCATGTTCCTTCTCAGCGACCCTGCTATCACCTGGTTCATTATTCTTCATTATTATTTTTATTATTATTGTTGTTGTTGTTATTATTATTATTATTAAATAGCCAGGGAAGAGGGAAGGCATAAACGCTTGATGGGCAAAAATAATTTTACGGGAATAACTTCAGTATTATGGGTGAAGGATCCCATCCCAAACAAGTTTCCTTTTTCATGATCCTCGGAAAATACGCTCCCAAAGGCATTACCTCCGCCCCGCCCAAGAAATCCCCCGTCTTGACACCCTTCCTGAACAACCAGCAAACTGTAACCGATTCCCACCACTTCTTCCAATCCTCAATGTGCAAACGAGGGCTTGGTTTTCACCTAAAATCTAAGCCGTGGTTTTTAAAACCCCGTTTTGCTGGACAAAAGCTCCAGCGGTGAGGGAAGAGGTGCCCAGAGAGATACGAATGGGAAAAAAAACAGAAAGGAAGTGCGGGAATGCGTGGGGAAGCAGCCCACTCGCTTCTCTGTCCCTTAAGGTCTCTGTAAACTGGCCTTCAGCAATTCTACTCAAGGTCACCTTCTGCCTTTACGGCAGTGTTTCTCAACCTTGGCGACTTTAAGTTGTTGTAATATGGCTCCTTGTGTAGGTGTGTGTCCTCCATGGCCTAGTTCATATTAAGGCCTGCAGAGCCACGCTGAATCACACAGGAGACAACTGGCTCCGAGAAAGCCATAACAACCTGATAGTGAATAACATAACATTCTGAGATGTGCTCTACCATTGATGTCCAGGATTTGACCATATATAGAGAGAACTTTCCTGAAGCAGTAGATTAGAAATTGTACTTTTACAGGCTGTTTTCTATCACATGTTATTGCTCCTCCTGCCTTTGTCCTGTCTCAATAAAAGGGGCTACCAGACCCCCAATCTGGGTCGCTCCATCCCGAGAAAATTTGTCTCCTGTCTTTTCTCAACATTGGCTTCATGGGCGAACAGCGGAAACTTCACATTAAGTCCTGTGGATTTCAACTCCCAGAATCCCCCAGCCAGCACAGCTGGCTGGGGAATTCTGGGAGTTGAAGTCCACAGGACTTAAAAGTCGCCAAGCTTGAGAAAGACTGGTTTAGGGGAAAGAAAGGTTTTCTCCAGGTGGTCCACAAAGTTCCTTCGCAGACGAAACCGCTTGCATTGGGTTAAGAATCAGAGAGAGACCATTTGAGAGCGGGGCCTACTGAGGCAGCTGGATGGATTCTCCCATGACGCTAAACCTAAAACTCCAATCTCCTTTAGAGCTTAGTATGCGTTGGGAATTAACCAAAGCCTCCCTTTGCCGGTACGAGAGGTTCTGAGGGAGAAGAGGCGCACTTACCTTCACATAGATGACAGGGATGGTCTGTTTGGCTTTGGTGAAGTGGCGGGCCACGCGATAGACGGTTTCGGGCACATAGTCAAGGACTAAATTAAGGTAAACTTCATCCTTCTGCAAGAGAGGGCGGAATAGAAGAGATCACATGAGAATCCTACCCCCCACAACTCACGGCATCTTATAAAGCAGGGGTGGGGGAACTGTGGCCCTTTTACGACTTGTGGACTTCAACTCCCAGAATTCCTGAGCCAGCAGGAATTCTGGGAGTCGAAGTCCACAAGTCAGAAAAGGGCCATCGTTCCCTACCTCTGCTATAAAAAAGGTCAGTATAGACTATATTATTTTTGTTGATTTGATGCGTCTGGCAGCCCATCTCATCTAAGCGATTCTGGGCGGCTGACAACAGGAAAAAAGAATCCAAGGAAAAACAAGTAAAATACCAACATAAAAATGTAATGGTTCCCCTCGCACACATGTGCTAGTTGTTCCCGACTCTAGGGGGCGGTGCTCATCTCCGTTTCAAAGCCGAAAAGCCAGCGTTGTCCGAAGACGACGCCGTGCTCATGTGCCCAGCATGACGAAATGCCAAAAGTAATTCTGTTCCCTTCCCACCCAAGGGGTTCCTATTTTTCTACTCGCATTTTTTACGTCCTTTCAAATTGCTAAGTTGGCAGAAGCTGGGACAAGAAACGGGAGCTCACTCTGTTACGCAGCGCTAGGGATTCGAACCGCCGAACTGCCAACCTTTCTGATCGACAAGCTCAAGCGTCTTACCCACCGTGTCCCTGTAAATATCCTACAAACACATAAAAAGTGTCCCTCGTCCATGATGGAAGCCTCCATCTTCTTAGCGCTGCCGCTTCAATAAGGAAAGATTCTAGCCTTGCCTTGCGGTCTAAAAATGCAGAGATAAACATGCCTCATTTATAAAATGAGGAACGCTCTGCCTTTTCACTCTCTCAGTAGTTCGAAATCCCAGTTGCAGACAGCACCATTGCGGCTTCCCTCCCTGTAATTCTTGAGGTTTTGTGCTCAGAGGCATCCTATTATTACTACACTGTATTGCCAAAAGTATTCGCTCACCTGCCTTTACTCGCATATGAACTTACTCTAGGTGACCTCCCATTCCTAATCCATAGGGTTCAATATGACGTGGGTCCACCCTTTGCAGCTATAACAGCTTCAACTCTTCTGGGAAGGCTGTCCACAAGGTTCAGGAGTGCGTTTATGGGGATTTTTGACCATTCTTCCAGAAGCGCATTTGTGAGGTCGCACACTGATGTTAGATGAGTTTACGTGGCCTACCACTTCGTGGCTGAGTTGCTGTCGTTCCCAAACACTTCCACGTTCTTATAATACAGCTGACAGTGGGATATTTAGGAGCGAGGGAATTTCACGATTGGATTTGTTGCACAGGTGGCATCCTATTTAAGAGCCGAGGTGGCGCAGTGATTAGAGTGCAGTACTGCAGGCCACTTCAGCTGACTGTTATCTGCAGTTCAACGGTTCTAATCTCACCGGCTCAGGGTTGACTCAGCCTTCCATCCTTCCGAGGTGGGTGAAATGAGGACCCAGATTGTGGGGGCGATATGCTGACTCTGTAAACCGCTTAGAGAGGGCTGAAAGCCCTATGAAGCGCTATATAAGTCTAACTGCTATTGCTATTGCTATCACAGTTCCACGCTGGGATTCACTGAGCTCCTGAGAGCGATCCACCCTTTCACCAATGTTTGCAAAAACAGTCTGCATGCCTAGGTACTTGAGTTTATATACACCCGTGGCCATGGAAGGGATTGGAACACCTGATTCTGATTATTTGGATGGGTGAGCGAATACTTTTGGCAACATAGTGTATCTTTAATTATTTTGGGATTCGGCTCCAACAACAAAGATGCACCTTGCAGCTGAACTCTAAGAGTCTTGCCTCAGATGACACATTGGCTGAAGCAAGGGTTCCCCAACCCCTCGTCCGTGCACAGGCATTGGGCCGCAGCATATCAGAACCTGGGCCATGCAAACAAGCAAAGCCCCATCTGCGGGATGCAGGCAGCACACAAAACCACAGCCCCTCCAGTCCACGGAAAAACCTCACTCCGCGGAACCGGTCCCCTGGACACAAAAAGATCGGGGGCCTCAGGGCTAAAACACAAAAGTTTGGAAGCAAAGTGGAGAATGACGCACCTCTTCATTATGGAGCTTCATTATTTCAGCATCCCTTACAGACCCAAATTTAAGAACCTGCATGTGTAGATATGCCCATCAGGTCACTGAAGACACCACTGAAGATGTACCTCCCAACCCGGAGTGAAATGTACCGGTTTGCCACAAAACCGGTAGTAAAAAAAAAAAAAATGCTTAAAAAGGTTTTTAAAAAGTTCCAACGATCAGCTGTGCGACAATCAGCTGTGCCATGCTATTTATACTCACTAGAAAGTAGGAAATCCGTCTTTCTAGTGAATCTAAATTGTTGCAGCACAGCTGTTTCCCCCCCCCTCACTTGGAAAATAACAATAGCATTTAGACTTATATACCGCTTCATTGGGCTTTCAGCCCTCTAAGCGGTTTACAGAGTCAGCATATCGCCCCCACAGTCTGGTTCCTCATTTCACCCACCTCGGAAGGATGGAAGGCTGAGTCAACCTTGAGCCGGTGAGATTAGAACCGCTGAACTGCAGAAGTGGCCTGCAGTACTGCACCCTAACCACTGCGCCACCTCGGCTCTTCAAAAAGAGCAAAAAGGCTTTTTTGCACCTGTGGTGTGCCTGCTGCAAAGCATGCATTTGGCACACATGCACACCAGTAGTGGTTGCAGGCGGTATGCCTCGGTGTGGGCGTACCGGACCCTGTACCATTCCGGTACGCTGCTCCGGAAGGCCTGCCCAAGCTCCTTACCGCTCCTTTAAAGCCTTCGGCGCTTCCACGCATGTGCATGGCGCCTACAGCGCCTGCGCGATGCTCTGCCGAGAAGCTGGAGTGTCGCAGAGGCGTCAATGGCAGGTAGGACGCATGCGCGCACCGTACTTGTTGGAACGGGATCCGGAACCCATCACTGACGCACACGCAAAGCAAACCGATAGCAGACTTCAGAGCATTTCACCCCTGCTCCCAACTTTTACTTTTCTAAGCTGATGGGTAAGAATTTCTCAAGATCAGGCAAGGTTTGGGATAGAGCAAGACTAGGATACAACATACAGGTAGTCCTTGACTTACAATGTTTTGTTTAGTGACCGTTCAAAGTTACAACAGCACTGGAAAAAAAGTGTGGCTTGTGGCCATTTTTTAAAAGACTTACGATGTTTGTCGCCTTCCCCTGAGTGTGTGATCAACATTCAGGTGCTGGGCAACTGGTTCATATTAAAGACCGGGGTGGGATCCCAGGATCATGGGATCCCCTTTTGCGATCTTCTGAGAAGCAAAGTCAACGGGGGGAATAGCAATAGCAATAGCAGTTAGACTTATATACTGCTTCATAGGACTTTCAGCCCTCTCTAAGCGGTTTACAGAGTCAGCATATCGCCCCCAACAACAATCCGGGTCCTCATTTTACCCACCTCGGAAGGATGGAAGGCTGAGTCAACCTTGAGCCGGTGAGATTTGAACAGCCGAACTGCAGTCAGCTGAAGTAGCCTGCAGTGCTGCATTTAACCACTGTGCCACCTCGGCTCTTGGGAAGCCGGATTCACTGAAAAACCGAGTCACTAACTTACCATTTGCAGCGATTCACTTAACAACCGTGGCAAGAAAGGTTGTAAAATGGGGCAAAACTCATGTAACAAACGTCTCAGTTAGCAACAGAAGTGTTGGGCTCAATTGTGGTCCAAAGTCGAGGACTACCTGTCCTTAACAATTAGACTTAGAAGAACTTTATTGTCACTTTGAATGGACGCTAATCAGCATCCATGAACATGAAATTTTGTTCCGTGCAGCTCTCAAAGGGTCACCTGAACAGCATTAACCTGGACAGTAGATTCATCACATAAACCCTATCGATCCATGTTCAAGTTCCTTTCGGGGCTATCAGTATGGGGGAATCACTAGAGCTGCACGCAGGTTTCAACTCTTATTTGGCTTTCAAACTCATTGGAGAACTTTGACATACTTAGCCGTTGGGTTCATGCAATGCCTTAAGACAGGATCAAACAAACCGCAGCATAACCGGGAGATCAGACAACAACCATCCATCTAATCTCTCTCACAAGGCCATTGTGTGGGTAAAACTGGAGAAAAGAGCAGACCAGAAATATTAGGAGGATACTTTGGACATGCAGTGCAGACATCAAAAGCCAAACTGTTGGAATGGGAATGTCTCCAGAAAATGATCTTTTCATGACAGATGATAAATAGTAAAGGTTTCTCCATTCTACAGCCTGTCGAATTGCCATATTTTCCCCCTGTTATTTATCTTGCTAGACTTTCCACCTTGAGAAATCTTTGTGGAATCAAAAAGCTACAAGGCCATTTTGGGTAACAATCTGATTACTGATCCAGATGCTTACATTACCTGGGGAAACTGTCGATCAACAGTAAGGATCTCTTAACTACCCATCCTGGAGCTGAGAAGTATATTAAACGGACATTTGTTTTCAAACTATGATTTCAATAAACGTATGCAATAAACACAGTGAGATGCTTCCTTCTGTGGAGGTTGTAGCCACCAAGAATGAAGATCCGGAGAGGGAAGGAAATAAATTATTTGCGGTTTTTCCCTCCCAAAACCTTGTACACGACAGGCTAGTCCTCAACGTACCACCACAATTGAGCCCAACATTTATCTTGCTAAGTGAGGCAGTTGCTAAGTGAGCTTTGCCCCATTTTACGACCTTTCTTGCCACAGTTAATAAGTGAATCACCACAGCTGTTAAGTTAGTAACAAGGTTGTTAAGTGATTCTGGTTTCCCCATTGACTTTGCTGGTCAGGGAGTCGGAAAAGTGGTCACCTGATTCCAGGATGCTGCAACAGTCATAAACATGAGTCAGTTACCAAGCCACTTGAATTCTGTTCATGTGTCTATGGGGATACTGCAACAGTTGTGTGAGAAACAGTCCTAAAGTCACGTTTACAGTGCTGTTATAATCTGAAAAGTCACTAAGCAAACCATTGTAAGTCAAGGACTATCAGCATCCTCATCTGTTTCAAGGAAGAATGGGATAGGAAGTACAAAGGATGTCAACATGAAGGGACATCGAGTGTTAAGCTGGATTTCTGAAATCAAGCCAGGAAACATGTCTGGGATTCACATCAGCAAGGCTCTCCGACCTTGCCAACTTTAAGACTTCTGGACTTCAACTCCCAGAATTCCCTCAGCCAGCACAAATCTTAAAAAGATCCGCCTTACGGTATAGAGACAGTATATTGTATAAAGGGATTATAGGAGCTTCAATCAAAAATGCAAAGTGGAACAAAATGCAAATCCGAGGCAGACCCTCAAAAGCAGGGATCTCCCACCTTGGCCACTTTTAAGACTTGTGGACTTCAACTCCCAGAATTCCTCAGCCGGCCGAGGAATTCTGGGAGTCGAACTCCACAAGCCTTAAAGGTGCCAAGGTTGGAGACCCCTGCTTAAAAGCACAAGAAGAAGAGAAAGCAAGCCCTGTTACTTGTCTATGGCGTGTCCTCTTTTCTCTCTTTTCCAGCTTTCCCTCACCTTTTCTCCGCTCGAGTAGAAGAAATATCGCAGGCGGACAATATTGCAGTGATCCAGCTTCCGCATGATCTGCAGCTCCCGGTTCTAAAGTAACAAGAGAGATCAAAAATGAGGCGGGGGATCTCGGTGGTTAAAAACTAGCAGGATGGACCAGTCCCCTTTTCCTTCTCATCTGACCTTGAAACGTTTATCTTGTAATACTTTCTTGATAGCCACCAGCTCGCCAGAGTCTGCTAATCGGGCTTGGTAGACAACGCCAAAGGACCCATTGCCGATCACTTTGATATCGGAATACGAGACTTCTTGAGGGCGGTCGGGACCCTGGCCAGGTGTGGCCACCACCGTGGTCACTTTGCTACTATCTCCTGAAAAGAGGAATGACGGTCAAGTCGGGATGATTCAGACAGGACGAAAGTCTGATTTAGTCCAAGCGGCCTAATTTGAACTCACCAAATGTCTTTCTGGGCCTTTCCCAATCCTTCTCAACAATTAACGCCCTTAAAACATTTCCAGTCCCAATTAAAAAGATGATCTTTGCCAAACCCACATTAATACCAATAAGCGCCTTGGGTGCGATTCCAAAACAAGCAGGAGCACTCCTGGAACACCATCGGCATTGACAAAATCCCCACCCGTCAATTGCCAAAGGCAGCTTTCCTCGGAACAACGGACATCCCGCAATAATATGTCAACACGTTCAAAACATCCACATCTGCCTACTCCAGGGAAGGACTTGATAGGGGGACAAAACTACCAAACTCATTCTGAACATCTGCCTGCGTGATGGAAACATAGTAATTTCTTTTTTTAAACCCAAGCTGGTTCATCCTTAGCCCTACAGCTTCCAAACTCAAACTCTACCCTAAGACTATCCAGATTCCTACAAAACACATCACACCCCAATTCCTGGCATGCTTGAACACCAGGAAGGAGCACCTAGAAGATGCTGTGGTAGCAAGCTTGCCCTTTTTAAGGTGGGACGGCTGGCTGATTGGTACCAAACAGGGACAAGTCATAAGGGACATTTCAGGTGAATAACCAGGGAGAAGACCAGAAGGACAAAGGGTTTTTTTTTCAGGGGGGGGGGAGATGCATTTCTTTTTTTTTGTTTTTTTTCCCCCAAAAGAGCTGGCACTCACCATCATGGGCTTTATCCTCCTGCCTGCCTCACCCGCTTTTCCTGCTAGGACTTGCATCCTTGGTGAGTTTCTCACTAAATACCTTCACCCCTCGCCTGACCCACCCCCACCCATGGGCTGCCATCCCTTGCCAGGCCCTTTTCTCTCTCTTTTCTATTAGTCTCTCCTTCAGACCCAGCAGGGCAAAAGCCGGTAGCCCAAGACCACCGGGAGAAGGGGGGGGCAACACTCTTCCCTGCAAGGGGAGCCCAAACGGCGCTCTATCCAAAGGGAATACTTGCCTGGAGAGAGGGAGCAGCTGACGGCGGCAGCAGCCCCATGGAAAGCAAGCCCACCTCGGTCTCCCCTGGCCTGGTCTCTCCCCCACCACCACCACCCTGATTTCATCCTGACGTCACCAGAGTAATTCTGGAGCCGTCGTCCAGTTGCTGACCTCAGATAGCTTCTTCCTCCAAGCCCCGGTGCGGCCAGGGGAGGACCTCGACCCGAGAAGGGCTCACCTTGGGCGAACCCAGCCTGCCTCTCCTTCCCCCCCCCCCCACATATACACTGCTCCTGTCATCCCCAACGGCAATGCCCCCCCACCCACTCACCCGAGGGGCATCCTTGCCCCTTCCCCACCTGCTCCTTGCCCCCCTCGTCCTCCTGAGCCCCCAGACCCAATTCCCCAGGGGGGCAGGTGAGGCTCACAGGATCTCCCCTCCCCAGGGTCTCCTCCCTTCCCCCCCATCTCCTCCCCAACGGCAATGCCCCCCACCCACCCACCCGAGGGGCATCCTTGCCCCTTCCCCACCTGCTCCTTGCCCCCTTCTTCCTCCTGAGCCCCCAGACCCAATTCCCCAGGGGGGCAGGTGAGGCTCACAGGATCTCCCCTCCCCAGAGCCTCTTCCCCCCCCGCTGCTCCTCTCCTCCCCAACGGCGAAGCCCCCTCCCCCGCCCACCCGAGGAGCTGCCCCTCCCCACCTGCTCCTTGCCCCCCCTCCTCCCCCGCAGGCTCCCCCCAGCCCCAATTCCCGTTTCCCCAGGGGGGCAGATGAGGCTGGCAGGATCTCCCCTCCCCGGGGTCTCCCCCCCCTCCGCCCCCTGCCCAGGCTTCCCCTTCCCGCAGCGCTGCCGGCCCCCTCCCCTCCCCCGCCCCTCGTGGCCCTCCCGCCCCCCTCAAGCCCCCTCGGCGCTCCTCCTTTGTGTGGCTCCCCTGGCCGCGCCTGCCCATTCATTCCCCGCCCCGCCCGGCCCCAAACTTACGCCCCAGCTTGAGTCCCGGGAAAGCGACCGTCGAGCTGGTCCCGCCTCCCCCCGGCCCAGGCCCGGCAGCCCCCCCGGGTTTGCCCCCCGGCGCTGCCCCCGAGGTCGGGCCGGGCGCGGTGGGGGCCGTGGCGGGAGCCCCTCCGGGCGGGTCTGCGAAGGAGCTCGTTCGGGGCCGGGAAGAACCGGCGCTGCCGCTGCTCATGGTGAGGCCGACACCGGGGAAAAGGGAGGGGGGGGCCGCGCTGGCTGGCTCCGTCTGAGGCGGCTCGGGAGCCGGCCCTGCCCGGCCCTGTTGCAAGAGCCGACGGGAAATGGAGTCTCGGCCGCGGCCCGCCTACTTAGCGGTTACCGAAGGGAGAACTCGATTTCCCAGAAGGCGTCGCGCGAGCGATGGCCGTAAGCGCGGCGACCGAAAGGCGCGCTGGGACGGAGAGTCCTCTCATTCCGCAGCCCTTCTGCAGCCGGCCGGGCTCGGGACTACAAGCCCCGGTGCGCCTAGGAGCCGAAGCGAGGGAGCGTGGGAAACGGAGTCCTGCTCTGCCTAGCGCATAATACGGACTTGACGGGAGGGAGACTGCACTTCCCGGCATCCGTCGCGCGGAGCCTGGTCAGCCTATCGCGCAAGAGGCAAGGGGAAAAGATTGGAGTTCGGCTCCTCCCAAACCAGAGCAGGAAAAAGCAATCGTGAGGTGCGATAGAGAGGCGAGGCGAGCGCTCAGCCGCCTGAAGAAAAAGCCAAGAGACTTAACCTTTTTCCCACCGCCATTTCTTATCCATTAGCCCAGTCTCAAAGGGATCCGCCCTGAGGGCTGTCAGGCTGTGGCGCGATGCGCGGAGAGAGAAAACTTGCGGGACTTCGGCACTGCTTTTCCCGAAATGCTTTGCGCGGACCCCGTGACGCGGGGGGGGAGCGGGCGGGGACTAACCGCGGCGGACTACGGCTCCCATAGTGCATTGCGAGGTGGGGAAAAAGCCGTTGTCAGGGTGAGGGGCCTTGGACCTGCCGAAGCACCGAGGACTCACGGAACCGTTCGTCCCCCGACACGGCAGACGAGAAGCGCGGATACCCGACCAGGTGATCGATGCCTCGGCCCCAAGAGCCGTCGGGAGCGCTCAGGTGGTCTTCGGTGAAGGCCCGACACGCTTCCCGTCATGCACCGCTCTGCCCTCGAAAGGACTTGTGGAAGTTGTAGTTTGCGCTGCTGGATAAAAGGCGCCCGGGAGTCAGAAATCGCAGCCTGCTTTATTAGCTCTGCTAGAACTGCGCTCAAACTTCTGTTTTGTCCCGAAATTGTTTGCTTGAAGGGTCAATAGCAACCAGCCATGTTACACATTTGCACGTTTAAAATATTTATCCACCAAACGGAGGGCGAAGCAATATATAGCCTTCTTCGCTTTATTTTGCAAGAATCCAGGGAAGGAGTAGATGGCAATGCAATAGCTTAGTATAGCCTTTATATATCAGGTATTCAACGAAATTAGTTTTAGCCTCGCTGGTGCAATCCATGACAAAAAAAATACAAACAACATAAATAGTATAACGAACAATCCCCATGCCAGTAATTAGGAAAAAAAGAAAGAAAAACTAGTCACATGTTTCCATGTGTGCGTGGAGTGCTTGTGGTTTAAACACAACCACAATCACTCCACGCACACACGGAAACATGACTAGCCACAAGGATAGAAACTATTTTAAAACCTATTCGTTCGGCTGGCTCTGCTTTGATGTCTTCTGCCCTATGGTAGAAGTGTGAAGAGACACTGACCAGGGTGTGAATCATCTCTGGGTATCTTCCTTACTCTGTTAAATAGCAATAGCAGTTAGACTTATACACCGCTTCATAGGGCTTTCAGCCCTCTCTAAGCGGTTTACAGAGTCAGCATATTGCCCCCAACAACAATCCGGGTCCTCATTTTACCCACCTCGGAAGGATGGAAGGCTGAGTCAACCCTGAGCCGGTGAGATTTGAACAGCCGAACTGCAGAACTGCAGAACTGCAGTCAGCTGAAGTAGCCTGCAGTGCTGCATTTAACCACTGCGCCACCTCGGCAGCGAGACCTGGCAATGTCACCCAGTGGTGTCAGGGCAACCAATGGCTTCTTGTGCCAAATTGATCACTCTCTGTAGTGCCTTCCTATCCGCAGCTGTTAAACCAGCGTAGCATGCAGTATGCGAGGACACTTTCTATTGTGGATTGATAGAAAGAGGTCATCAGCCGTTGTTCCACCTGGGTTTTTTTGCAATGCGGGGTTGCGTATCAATCATTACATTTCAAAGAGGAATTGGGAATTTGATTTAATCTGGGTTATTTGTATCTTACGATTTACGATCTATATCATTTTTTGCTTTTCGAATGTTAACAGAACTTACGGACCGGAAACAAATTCCTTATGTGTCCGATCACACTTGGTCAATAAAGAATATTCCAATTCCTGGTGATCATCCTAACTCGGTGCTTCTCAATTTTAAAAAGGGGTGAACTTCAACTCCCAGAATTTCCTAGCTGTCAAAAGTATAACTCTAGCTATAAGAGCCGAGGTGGCGCAGTGGTTAAATGCAGGCTACTTCAGCTGACTGCAGTTCTGCAGTTCGGCTGTTCAAATCTCACCGGCTCAAGGTTGACTCAGCCTTCCATCCTTCCGAGGTGGGTAAAATGAGGACCCGGATTGTTGTTGGGGGCAATATGCTGACTCTGTAAACCGCTTAGAGAGGGCTGAAAGCCCTATGAAGCGGTATATAAGTCTAACTGCTATTGCTATATTCTCATTGCCTCCTTTCCCAGTACAACAACCCTGTGAGGTGGATCGAGACACGGCCCAATGTCCCCCCCAGCTTGCTTCCACACCTAAAGGAGGACTAGATTTCACCCTTACATTTCAGTCGATTTGTATTGGGCTGCCAAATTGTTTGCAAAGCATATTTGCTGGGAGGGTTATTTTCTTAAGCAACTTTTCCTGAAATGCAGTTCGCGCCTTTCCAGGTAAACAATCACATACAAAAGAGGGACCTGAGCTGCTCTTTCAAGGAAGGAAAGATCACCTGGGTGGCCATGCCACAGATGTGGGAGAGGTGAAAGGGAGGTGGGGAGGCTATGATTAGTGAAGAAACTAAGGAACTGTATTGTGCAAACTCAGACAAGGGGGAAATTAATAACCAGGTTAGGCGTGTTATGAAAGCAGCCCTGCATTTGGTGTATAAGTCAATCCTTGTGTCTTAAGGTTTCCTGGCACAAATAACAAAACTCTAGACTACTGTGGCAGGGTGTGCATTCCTTAGAACTTCATTGTATTGACCTTTGAGCTGGTTCTTGACTAAGGTAAAGGTTCCCCTCGTATATACGTGCTAGTCGTTCCTGACTCTAGGGGGCGGTGCTCATCACCGTTTCAAAGCCCAAGAGCCAGCGGCTGTCCGAAGACGTCTCCGTGATCATGTGGCCGGCATGACTCAACGCCGAAGGCGCACGGAACGCTGTTCCCTTCCCACCAAAGGTGGTTCCTATTTTTCTACTTGCATTTTTACATGTTTTCGAACGGCTAGGTTGGCAGAAGCTGGGACAAGTCACGGGAGCTCACTCCGTTATACGGCTCTAGGGATTCGAACTGCCGACCTCTCTGATCGACAAGCTCAGCGTCTTAGCCACCCAGCCACCGCGTCCCTTTTGGTTCTTGACTAGCCATCTATAAAGGATGGGGAATGAGATTCCCATTTCCGACATCTGGAAAGTTACACATAATCTCCTACGAGTGAGTCATCCAGGAAAAGTCCTTAGATGACCTCCATTCGTGGAGGCAGAAGAGCCAAAGGGTTAGAATTGCGGGGGTTTTCCCCCCCCAAAACTCAGGAACATTTAAGACCTATGGACTTCAACTCCCAGAATTCCTCGGCTGGAGTTGAAGTCTATACATTTTATAAAGTTTCCAAGGATTTTTTGGGAGGGGGAGGGGGGAGAAAAGAAACAATCCTTTTTAGAGCCACGGATGTGCGATCCCAGGGGGTGTTGGTGTTTTGTTTTGTCGTCTCCCCACCTCCCCAAATAATTGCTGGCATTGCACAATTGCCTAAGCTGCGGTGTGGTTTTTCAGCTGTTTGCGGTTTAGCACAGGGCACGAACTTGCTATTAACTTTAATTGGGCAAACCATGGCTTAGCAGGTTGAGCTGAAGGCAACCACTGTGAAATCTCGCTCAAGCCTTTTCCGACTTTCCACTTTGGCGCACATCGGTTTCTCTCAAGTTATCCGTAGATCTAGGTTTGTTTAAAGCAGTGTTTTCCAACCTCAGCAAGGTTCCAACCTCAGCAGTGTTTTCCAACCTCAGCAAGGTTAAAGCTGGCTGGGGAACTCTGGGACTTGAATTCTGCACGTTTTAACCTTGCTGAGGTTGGAAAACATTGATTAAAAGTTTGGCGGGGTGGGGGGGAAATACTCCTGTGTGGGATCCACTAGGGGGCACTTGGAACATTGGAAAGAATAAAACTTTCTAAACATTAGGGCTGTGTTGAAAAGAACCTATTGGGAAATCCCAAAGGTGTATTTTTAGAAAGCAATTGGACTTTCTTGGTTTTTTTTATTATTATTATTATTTGAAGACGTTTTGCTTCTCATCCAAGAAGCTTCCTCAGCTCTGACAGGACAGCCGGGAAGTCCTCTCAGATCTGTGGAAGCTTCTTGGATGAGAAGCAAAACGTCTTCAAAAGAAAAAACAAGAAAGGCCAGTTGCCTCGTGAAAGAGCATCTTTGGGGCAACTGGATGACTGAGAATCTCGACAGACCTAACTCTAGGCTCCCCCAGCAGTACGAAGCTGAGTCCTCGTCCCGATAAACCCCTGTTATTTAATTGACAGTGAATTCCTCTCCGGCAAAGTCCTTCCTCTCCCACGGTCTTTCGAGATAGTTCACAATGACCGACCTTTCTCAGGCTTGGAGAGTGGCCAGGCCGATATCTTTCGGACGCCACAATACTTGGCAAGAATGCAGGAATGAACTAAGGGTCTCCTGCAAACTCCACTCCCCTTTCGCTCCTTTTTTATTCCTTATGGGAGGGCCCTTGCTCCCCGTGACCTGACAAAGGCGCGCATGACAAAAGTGCGCCAACGAAACCGCGGCGAGGAAACCGTGATGTCATAAACGCGCCCGCAACAACCCGCCGACAAAACCGCGTCCACAAAAGCGCGATTTCAGTTAAGGTAAGAGTTACGTTCAGGGTTAGGTTTAGGGATTTCAGTTAAGGTTAGGGTTAGGGTTAGAACTCGCGGTTATTGTTTGTTGAAGGCGCGCTTTTGTCGGCGCGCTGTTGTCGGCGCGCTTCTGCGCTCATTCGTCGGCGCGATTTAGAACTCGGGGTTTCCCCGCCGCAGTTTTGTCGGTCGCGCTTTTGTCGAGCGCGCATTTGTCGGTGAACCCTTGCTCCCATGTCAACCCTTGTTCCTTAGCTGTTCCCTTCGTCTGGCAACTCTGTGCATGCACACACTGGGAACAGGCTCCAGCTGTTCATCTGCCTCACTGATGTCTGACTCTGAAGGCAGCTGATAACTGCCATACGGCCCTGGCCCCCTCTCTGCCTCTGACACAGAGCCCTCATCAGAGCCTTCCCCTGACTCCAGGACTGGCCCATGTTCCTCCCCAACCTCCTCATTGTCTGAATCGGCTGCCAGCTCTGCTGCCAGGCCACAACACCGACAGGGTAGATTTTGAGCTAGACTTGACTGAAAACCACGTAAGAATTGTCTGATTCCATCCAAAGTCCAACAAGTCTAACATTGAGTCTTAAGCCTCTAACTTTGTCTGGCAACTCTGCACACACGCATACTGGGAACAGGCTCCAGCTGTTCGTCTGCCTCACTGATGTCTGACTCTGAAAGCAGCTGATAAATGCGGATATCTGCGAGACCGTCTTCTGCCGCATACCTCCCAACGGCCGATAAGATCACACAGGATGGACCTTCTCCGGGTACCGTCGACCAGACAATGTTGTCTGGCGACCCCCCCCGGGGGAGGGCCTTCCCTGTAGCCGCTCCGACCCTATGGAACGATCTACCGCCGGAGATTCGGACCCTTCCCACTCTCACGGCCTTCCGAAAGGCTACCAAAACCTGGCTATTCCGGCAGGCCTGGGGCTGTTGACCTCATGTATGAGGTCCAGCCCCGCCTAGATTGAGCTTATGAACTGATCTTTTAATCTGTTTTATTCTCTCTATTTTTATTTTTTTTATTTTTGAAGTGTATTTCTGTAAGCCGCCCGGAGTCCTTCAGGATTGGACGGCCTATAAATTTATTAAACAGTTAAAAACAGTTAAACTTTCTGCTATTGAAAACTGGTGGAGAACGGGTCAAAGTGAATGGTCATCACCAAGTGGACCTGGTTCTTTCTGCCAATCAGAAGCTCATGAGTTAGGCTAAAGTGCTGATTTCTCCAACCTTCTACCCTTTGTTCTAGTAATTATAGAGCTGGCTGACTTTCGGACACAAAGGTAAGCATTTTGACCTCCTTTGGGTATATCTATGTCTGTGTCAGCCTTTCTCAATTTGGCACGCCGCAGATCGGTCGTTCGGGGAAAACGTTCCAGATTTTGCACCTAAGAGTTGCAAGTCCAAACTCCTAGGTGTGCTGGGTAAGGAAAGTTGGTTCAGGCTTCATGATGGCACAGATAGCCCTCGAGTTACGACCACAGTTGAGCCCAAAATTTACGTCGCTAAACAAGATCGTTGAGTGAGTTTTGCCCCCTTTTATCACCTTCCTTGCCACTGTGGCGGCTCCGGCCCTTTCGAACGAGCTCCCCGCAGAGATTCGGACCCTCACCTCTCTCCAGGCCTTCCGAAAAGCCGTTAAAACCGGGCTGTGTCGGCAGGCCTGGGGTCGATGAGTTCCCTTCCCCTCTCTAATCGTGTGGCTGTTGGTTGTTTTAAATTCCCTGTACTTTTTGTTGTAGTTCTTGTATTTCCCTTCCCCTCCTTGGGTTTGTGTGCCGCCCTGAGTCCCCCCGGGAATAGGGCGGCATATAAATAAAATGAACCTTGAACCTTGTTGTGAAATGAACCGTGGCAGTTGTTAAGTGAATCTGGCTTCCCCAATGGCTTTGCTTGGCAAAAGGGAATCTTTTGCTCCTAGCGCAGCATCCTTTTCCCCCTGCTGAACGGAAGCCTGGTTTCCCCCATCATAGAGTCCCTTAGTGTGACATCCTTTTTCCTCTACCTGTCCTAGCCGAAAGCCCTATCAATTGTGGAGCCGACTGGCGACAGGGAGCCGCAGCAGAGGGATGAATGAGCCACATATGGCTCCAGAGCCGCAGGTTGCCATCCCCTGCCTTAACCACTACACGAAACTAGCATTGGCATTATGCAAAGCACTATTCCCTGACTTTCAATTTCCTTGGCTTAATCAACCTCCTGAGAGGATCTCCACATACAGTTCTAGGATCTAATATAATTAGCAAACTGGGTGTGTTTGTCTGATCCACAATTACTGTAGTCTAAAATGTTTCTGCACTTGCCCAAACACGTTTTGCTTTGGAAAAGGGCTATATCGCAAAGCAGAGCTTGGCTCCCTAAAACCGTTTTTAAAAAATGCCTTTGATCTTTGGAAACGTGGAACCTGGCATACTTCTGTGCCAGGGCAAAATATGCTTCCCTGCAGAGAATTGGGGGGGGGGAACAGTCTCTCCCAACACATCTGGATTTAGGAGCCAGTCCTCCAAGTGTTCTCCAGTCTGTGTTTCCCATAAATGTGAAGCAGATAGGTTGGTGAGGCACTTGGCAATCAAACCAGGAAAAAGTTGATTTCTGCCCCTGGCAGATAGATACTCTGATGATGGACAATCTCCTGGAATAGTGTTTCCAAACCTCAGCTACTGTTAAATGTGTGGACTTCAATTCCCAGAATTCCCCAGCCAACAACTTTAAGATCATGCAGACTTCAACTCCCAGAATTCCCCAGCCAGCAATCTTAAGATGTGCAGATTTCAACTCCCAGAATTCCTCAGCCAGCAACCTTAAAATGTGTGGACGTCAACTCCCAGAATTCCCTAGCCAGCAACTTTTAGATATGTGGACTTCAACTCCCAGAATTCCCCACCCAGCAACCTTAAGATGTGTGGACTTCAACTCCCAGAATTCCCCAGCCAGCAACCTTAAGATGTGCGGATTTCAACTCCCAGAATTCCCCAGCCAGCAATCTTAAGATGTGTGGACTTCAACTCCCAGAATTCCCCAGCCAGCAAGTTTACCATGTGCAAACTCCAACTTTTGGCTGAGGAATCCTGGGAGCTGAAGTCCACAGATCTTAAAGGTGTTGAGATTGCCAAAGGCCATCGCGGAAGATTAAAAGACAAAGGACTCTACTTTTTAAATCTGCTCCTGATATAATGTGATTCTAATTCCAGCAGCTACTCTGTTACCCCAATTCAGGCTTGAGGAGTGATGAGGGTTTGTGTCACATTAAGAGTTTAGAAGAGGAAAAACAACTTAAATGCACTTGCAGGCGAGAACTAAAAATGCCTGTGCTTGTTTCAATGCCTCCAGTCCCCTTATGTGTTTTTAAAAACATTTTTTTTCTAACCCCAGCCTGTCTTATTAACCTTCCGGAATAACTCCTGCTTCTTTTAAAATTAACAGGTCAGGCTCAGATAAGTGGAAGCTGTTCAGTGATGGTTTCCTCCCCTTTTTAATTCCTTTTTCTATCTTTTGCAGAAATGTATAGAATAGCACAGAGGTAGATCTTGATTTACAACCACAATTGAGCTCAAAATTGATATTGTTCCGGCTCTAGGGGGCGGTGCTCGTCTCCGTTTCAAAGCCAAAGAGCCAGCGCTGTCTGAAGACATCTCCATGGTCACGTGGCTGGCATGACTAAACACCAAAGGCACATGGGACGCTGTTCCCTTCCCACCAAAGGTGGTCCCTATTTTTCTACTTGCATTTTTGTTTACGTACTTTCGAACTGCTAGGTTGGCAGAAGCTGGGACAAGTAACGGGAACTCACTCCGTTACATGCTGCTAGGGATTCGCGTGGCACGACATAACTGCGAACGTCAAAAGCGCGCGGACAAAACCGCGGCGCTAAAACCGCGATGTCAAAAGCGCGCCGACAACAGCGCGCCGACAGAAGCGCGATTTAAGTTAAGGTAAGGTTTAGGGTTAGGTTTAGGGTTAGGTTTAGGGTTAGGTTTAGGGTTAGGTTTAGGGTTATGTTACAGTGCGCTTCTGTCGGCGTGCTGTTGTCGGCGCGCTTCAGCGCTCATTCGTCTCCGCAGTTTTGACGGCGTGGTTTGTCACCGCGCTTTAGTCACACGCGCTTTTCTCGTACGCGCATTTGTGGTGGACCCGGGATTCGAACCGCTGAACTGCTGACCTTCTGATTGACAAGCTCAGCATCTTACACACTGAACCACCACGTCCTTGTCAGAGCTAGGTCTAGTCTAATAAAAAGAAGGACTAGGGGGGAGATGATATCACTGTTCCAATATTTGAGCTCCTGCAAAGATGAGGGGTTAAACTATTTCCCGAAGCAACAACAGGCAAGGACCAATGGTTGGAAACTAACCAAGGAGAGAATCAAACCTAGAACGCCTATCCAGCCAGAGCTGAAGAAGCTTCTTGGATTGAGAAGCACAACGTCTTCTAAGATAAACCAAAAAGTCCTGTTGCCTCTTGAAAAAAAGCAACTTTGGGACAACCATGATGTGGATGGCTGAGAATCTCCATAGACATTTAACCTAAAACAAAGGAGAAATTTCCTAAGGGTGAGAACAACGTGACCCGTCAAAACCGCAGTCCACAAAAGCGCGATCAACGAAAGCGCGCATTTGATGTCATCACAGCGCGACGAAAAAAATTAAAAATTGAAATAACAATAAAATTAAAGCAAGCCGATTCACATAAAGGTAAGGGTTAGGGTTAGGGTTAGGGTTAGGGTTAGGTTAAGGGTTAGGGGTTAGGGGTTAGGGTTAGGTTTAGAGCGTTAGGGTTACGTTAAATTTTACGTTAAAGGTTAGCGTTAGGTTTAGCGTTAGGTTAAGGGTTAGGTTTAGGGTTAGATTTAGGGTTAGGTTAAGGGTTAGGTTTAGGGTTAGGTTTAGGGTTAGGTTTGGGGGGGTTAGGGTAAGGTTTTCGCTTTATTTTTACATTTTTCCATCACAGCGTGATGTTTTCGTCGCGCTATGATGACGTCAAATGTGCGCTTTCGTCGACCGCGATTTTGTCGTCCGCGGTTTTGTGGTGGAACCGAGAACAATCAGCCAATGGAACGGACCTACTTTCAGCAGTTGTGGATGTCCCATCTCTGAAGGCTTTCAAAAAGACAAATGTAAAGCCATTTGTCTGAAATGATATAGGCTCTAGCAGGATCATAGGCAGAAGGGATATTGGAGGTCATCTAGTCCAACCCGCTGCTTGAGACAGGAGCCTTATACTATCCCAGTCAAACGGTGGTCCAATTTTGAAAACCTCCAAGCGACACACTGGATTTAAAGCCCTGAAGTTGGAATGGATGAAGACAAGAAATACAACCTGGGGGAAACGGACAGGATTTTTTCCCACAGGGCTAGAGAGCCGAGGTGGCGCAGTGGTTAGGGTGCAGGCCACTTCAACTGACTGTTATCTGCAGTTCGGCGGTTCTAATCTCACCGGCTCAAGGTTGACTCAGCCTTCCATCCTTCCGAGGTGGGTGAAATGAGGACCCAGACTGTGGGGGCGGATATGCTGACTCTGTAAACCGCTTAGAGAGGGCTGAAAGCCCTATGAAGCGGTATATAAGTCTAACTGCTATAGGTTGCAAGAGCTTCTCTTCCAACCCAAACCAGTATTTCTGGAAGCCAGCACAATACTGTGGTACCCAGCGACAATTTTAAGGGGCGATTGTGGTGTTGGTCGTCATTCCAGAATCCTAATAGAAGCTTTGTAAAACAAAAATTAATTTAAAAAAAACCTAAAGAATTAAGTTCCTTAAAAACAAACACATCCCTTTTTGTTTAAATGATTTTAAAAAAAAATCCACATCAAGCTATCCACATTTTAACAGCTGTGTTTTTTTTTTGAGTTTGCTTACTTTCATATTTACTTTAATAGTTTATGAGTTGTGGCAAAAGGAGTAAATAGAAGCTCTTTATTTCTTGCCCCCCCCCCATCTGTCTCTCTCCCTCCCTCCCTCTAACAGTTTGTGGTTTTCAAGCTTGCAGGAAGCAGTAGTTGGCCCAATCTAAACATTTATTTATAATTTTTTAAAGAAAAAAAAAAACACCCCAAGATTCTCCAAAAATCTAATTCTACAGCCAAGTCCATATTCCACAACTTTACAGCATCCAGTATCCTATTGGTGTGTGTTTCGCTCGAAAGCTTCAGAATCAGGATTATCCCCTCCTGAGGCCGTGATGGGAAACCTCTTGGCACTCTCTGTGGTGGGATTCAAATAATTTAACAACCGGTTCTCTGCCCTAATAACCAGCTGGGTTGGTGGGGCTCGGTGGCCATGTGATTGGGTGGGCATGGCCAACTCAACGTCACTCATGTCGATGGGCGCTTCGTCTTAGCTGTTAGAATGTACTAAGGGTTAACCGGAGAGGCAGTTTCTGTAAGCAGGGCAATAAGTATTAGGCTAGAAACAACACCAGAATGTTTCCTTCCTGCCTTCCTTACAGGATTAGCCCTGGAAAGTGGGAAAAAACAAAAGGAAATTTCTTCCAACAACCGGTTCTCCTAACTGCTTAGAAAGTTAACAACCGGTTCTCCTGGATAGGTGCGAACTGGCTGAATCCCACCACTGGGGCACGCACACCGTTGCCAGCTGCTCTTCCAGGTTCCGGTGCGCCCATGTGCACGCTCTCGTTTCGGCACTTGGATGCCAAAAAGGTTGGCCATCACTCTCCTAAGCATTTTCTTAAGCAAAACAGAAACTTGACATACGTTTCCGTGTATAATTAAAGCAAGTGACTTTAATGTGAAATATCAAGCTACGTAATCAGAGTAAGGGAATAAAAGAGCATCTGTAGATTTACAGTTAGGTTTTTGTGATCCCAATTTAAATGGAAGGGAAGGTGGCGCAGTGGTTAGGGTGCAGTACTGCAGGCCACTTCAGCTGACTGTGATCTGCAGTTCAGCGGTTCAAATCTCACCGGCTCAAGGTCGACTCAGCCTTCCATCCTTCCGAGGTGGGTGAAATGAGGACCCAGACTGTGGGGGCAAGTTGCTGACTCAATTTGCTTAAGAAAATTGTAAACCGCTTAGAGAGGGCTGAAAGCCCTATGAAGCGGTATATAAGTCTAATTAATAAATAATAAATAAATAAATAAGAACAGGTAAAATTGCTGAAGCTGTTCGTGGTCTTTGTTTGAGCTCACCCTACCACAGAAATTTAGCCGCAATGCCCCCTTTAGCAAAGAGCTTTGATTACCCAAACGCAGGTAGTCCTCAACTTACAGTGACCATTCGAAGTTACAATGGCACTGAAAAAAAGTTACTTATGACCAGCTTCCACACTTATGACCATTGCAGCATCCCTATGGGCATGTGATCAAACTTGGGATACTTGCCAATTGGCACCATCTTTCACAGGTGGGTTGCTCCCTGTTTGGCCCGGATTGGACAAACCGATAGTAGCGGTGGCGGTAGGCTTCGCCCGCCCACCCGGTCATCGCGCGTGTGAGAGCGCGCCCGAACCAATAGTAAAAAAAAATGGCAACCCACCATTGATGCGTTTATGACGGTTGTACCGTCGCAGGGTCAATGCAGGGAGCCGGATTTGCTTTGTAACCAACTACTGAGATTCACTTAGCAACTGTGGCCAAGCTCACTTAACAACTGTCTTGCTCAGTAATGGAAATTCTGGGTTCAATCGTGGCCGTGAGTCAAGGACCACTGTAGGCTCTCCCTCCTTCTTCCCCAGTGCACCAAGGTATCTCTTGCTTCCCCAAAACTATACGTATCGATCGCAGCAATATTCCAAAATTCACAATGGACCACTAGGTTATGAAATCTCAAAACCCTTTATTGGTTTCATTTTCTCTTTGTACATTCTTAAAATGAACAACACCCCATTTTCTTTGATATGTACAAGAATCTGAATAAGGCTATATATATATATATGCATATTATATACATATACATATATATATAAAACAACCCTCAAGCACATTACTGCCTTATATTGACCTCACAGGGAGATTATAATTTCAGATCCTGCCTTTGGGTTCATGGCAGCATCCCACAAAGTCAGATTTTTTTTTTTCCCGGGGGAAGTTGGGGGGCGTTGTGTACATGCAAATCTGTCTCTTTGGGCAACTGAATAATCTCTGATCCTAACAGAGCGGAGGAGAGCAAGGCAAATACGATCCATGAGGATCTGGAGAGCAGCCGAGAGGAGACACGGCTTTCTGCATTGCAAGATTCCCAAATTATTATTATTTTTTTCCCCCGTTTTCTCTAAGGCACCGTCTCATCCTGCATCCCCGTCCTCTTTTGTCGGGATATACACACCCCGGAAACATTCCCTTGCAAAAAAGCAAAAAAGGTGGACTTGTTTTAACGAGAGGGAGGAAAAGAGGGCCTTGGTTTCTGAAGTTGTTGGGACACAAGGAAAAGGAAGAGCTGGCGTTTCAGGGAGAACCACCGTGTTGTGCAGACTGGAGACTAAAAAGGAATGTCCGCTCCCTGTTTAGGTTCCCTTGGAAACAGCATTTCAACAGGCACTTAAAAAAACAAAAACCTCTTCAAATATCCCACCCACCCACCCCTTAATTCCCAAAACCTAATGAGGCTAAATGGCCGCGGGGCTTTGCCTGGGCCGAACTGAGTGAAGAGGGTTTTTTTTTTTAAAAATTATTTATTTGTATCCTGCCTTTATTATTTTTACAAATAAGGCAGCAAAGAACATATATGCAAGCACACCTTTCCTCCTCCTCCTTCCTCACAACAACCCTGGGAGGGTCACCCCAACTGCTCCTTCAGGGCCAAGGCGGGACTTGAACTCGCGCCCTCCTGTTTTCCAAGACTGTTGCCTTAACCACTAGACCAAACTGGCTCTGGAATTATCCTGGGATATGTATATAACCTACATATAGGTAGTCCTTGACTTGCAACCACTTTGTTTAGTGACCATTCAAAGTTACAACGGCACTGGAAAAAGTGACTTTATGCCTGGTTCTCACACTTGTGACGGTTGCAGCAGCCCCGTGGTCACGTGCTCGAAATTCGGACACATGTCAACTGCCATGTGTTTATGACCGTCGCACAGCCCCAGGGGCTCATGTCATCCCTATTTGCGACCTTCCCACGGCCGTTTTCCAACAAGCAAAGACGGTAGGCGAGCCAGATTCTCTTAACAACTGCATGTTCCACTTAACAACTTCACGAGTCACTTAACGGCCTCACGAAAAGTTGTAAACCGGGGCAAAACTGCCGTTGTTTTAACAACGATCGCCGCCATTGTTAAGCGAATCATTCGGGCCAGTAAGCAAAGCTCACTTAACAACGGTCCTGCTTAGCAACTGAAATTCGGGGCTCGATTGCGTCCGTGTCAGCGGAGGACTACCTGTAATAGAGTTAAAAGTATATAAATCACGTAATGTTAAAAAGTTTACAATCTTGGTGGGGGTGGGCACATGTCCAGAACCGTGTGCGGCCTTGCAGGGTGAATAAGCCTGAGCTAGGCCCAAACCAATCCTTTTTAAAATTTAGTTCATAGTTTCTTAAAAGCAGGGGCCTACAACCTTGGCAGCTTGGAGGACTTCAACTCCCAGAATTCCCCAGCCAGCTGGCTGGGGAATTCTGGGAGTTGAAGTCCGCCAAGCTTAAAGTTGCCAAAGTTGGAGACCCCGCTCCTAAAGCATAGTTATAAAGGGGAAGTCTTTGGTGCGTTTGGCAAAGACAAGATAGAAAACTCCTCTTTTGCCACTGGTGACGAGCATCACATGTTGCAAAGGCACCCCTCAACCAAGCCCCCAAAACACATGGGGTCCCCATCTTATTCTAGGTTGAGAAGATGCAGCAACGCAACAGGCAAGAGTTTTTACAACCAAGATGCCTCAATGATCCCACGCTAACCATTAAGACCGCAGGCTCGTCCATCCTTTCGGCTGGCCTAGGCTGCCTCAAGGGAAGAGGAATTCTCGGGCAGCCTATAAAATATTTAATATAGTTAATATATAAAAGGTTAAAAAGAAAAATCTCCCTCTCGGTCGTATCCAACTCTAGGGGGCCGTGCGTTCCTTGGCTGAGGGAGCCTGTGGTTTTTTGAAGACAATATCCGTGGTCGTGTGGCCAGCACAGCTAAACGCCGAAGGCGCACAGGAAGGGGTGAAGAGGGACAGGGAACATATATGGCTAACTCTCTTTTTGATCCACGGGGGGATTAAAAAGTGTATTGTGCTTTAAGATTGCTAATTGCAAAGTTTGTGAGTGTGAGGACGAGGAAAAGAGCAGGGTGGTGGCTTCCATATAAGACTACCCTTATTCTCCCCTACAAAGCCCCCCTTCCAAAATGCTTTCCCCCCCAAACTACACCGTATTTGGGGAGGAGGGGTTAATCTTTAATTAAAAAGGTCCTGAGGCTTATAGTGTATGAGGCCGGGGAGGGGGAGAGAAAAGAGAACCCTTAAAAACGAACCTGGCATATTAATTTTTAGAAATCCCCCCCCACCCCTGCAAAGAGGTTTTACATATATATATAATATATATATTTTAGATTTATATATGCATATAGACAAGTAAAAACTTCCCCGCTCCTACATTTTTTTTTTCTGGCTTCCAAAGAAGGAGCAGAGCATGTACAGAGTTCCAGGCCAAGGAAGGAAGGAAAGAAGGAAGGAAGGAAGGACGCAAGGAAGGAAGGAAAGGAGAAAAATAATCTCTGAGTTAAGGCAGCAAATTCAGCCCACCCACCCCGTCATCGGTCCATCTGTCCGGAGGGAGGGAGAGCTGCATGTCCTGTCTAGCAGTCTCGATTCTCCAGGGTCAGTTCGGCTGTGGCCTGCTGCAGCTCCGTGCTGATCCGCCGGCCTCCCACCGCGTCCCCGTGACCACCGGCGTCCTCCTCGCCCTTCACTTTCTTGTCGTCTGTTTCGTCGCCCGTCCCGCCGGCTTCCAGCCGCTGATCCTCGCTCCAGCGGCGTTTGAAGCGTAATTTGAGGGGAATGCATTTGCCGCTCTCCCCGGCCCGAGAAACGGGGGGCGCTAAAGCGGAAGTCTCCCCGTTTTCTATCTTCTCCATGGGGGCCGAGGGGGCCTTAAAGACCTCCTCGTCATCCTCGCTGATATCCGTGACCTCCACGGTGAGATCTTCCTCGGACTCTCCCTCCGAGATGGGTTCCACTTTGATCTGGGGGATGAGGGTCTCCGGAGCAGCTGCAGAAGAGGAGGAGGAGGAAGAGGAGGAGGCGAGAAGGCCACCACTGGAGTCTCCCGGGGGCACGGCTGACGCAGGTTGCTTGTCGCGGTTGCGGCGTCCCAACGGTGGCGGCTGCAGCTTGAATTTGAAAGGACTGGGGGGCTCCTCGGCTTGCAAGGGCGGAGGGGGGAGAGGGGGCTTCTCCAGGCGCTGGGGCTGCGGGATGATAATGTTGGGGTAGTGGAGGAAGGCCCTGGGACTGAGATGGTAGTTGTACACACTCTGGGTGTGCGCTTGGAGGTAGCGCTTCATGTCCTCAGGGTTGAAGGAGAAGTGGGAGCCGCTGGGGTACATGGGGCTGAGGGTGGGTGAGGGAGTGTAATTTATGTGAGTGGGAGTGAGTGGGAGGGCAGGGGACAGCTGGGGGGGCAGGAGAGCAGCAGGCCCAGTCATGGGGGACACGGGGAAGGGGCTGAGAGGCTCGGGAACCCGCGGGCGGGGATAGATCCTAAAGAGGGCGTCGTGGGTCAAACGTGGATGGCTGGGCAAGGGGGGCCCGCGGAATCCACCCGCCTCTCCTCCACGTCGCTGCTCTTCGGCCAACGTCTCCTCCACTTCTGAATTGGCCGAGGTGCCGTCGCTGCAGTCGCTGACCGAGCCCCGAGCGAGGCGGCGAGCCACGGCGGAGAAGACCCCGGGCGAACGCAGATCCTCGGCCGGTGACAAGACATCGGATGGAGTGGAAGGGGGGAAGCGGAAGTGTGAGCCACCCGAGGGCACAGGGGGAGCACTTTGGGGCACGGCCCCACCTACGAGGAAGAGGAAAGCAGACCAAGGAAATCAGCATAACAACAACCAAGGAGGAAAAAAGGCCTAAAGGGAGAATTCACCTCCCTCTCCACCCAGCCAGTCCTTCCCCAAACCCCAGTTGAACTGATTCAGCTCAAGGAAGCCTTCAGAAGACCAGTGACCCCTTCGACATCTAACCCAGGGGTGTCCAAACTTGGGAACTTTTAAGACTTATGGACTTCAACTCCCAGAATCCCTCAGCCAGCATGCACCCGAAGCTCAGGTCCACATGTGAAAGCCTCCATTAAACTGATTTATTGCTAATCATGTAGACACATGTTATCTTCTTCACTGCCGGTATAAGAGTTAACGGCACTCAAAAGGAGTTGAAGTTAGTCTGCTTGTGGTTATGTAGGAATTCTAGGCTGATCCTCCTTTTCCCTTCCATCTCCAGGTATGGCCGTCCCTTCTCCTAACACCCCCAGATATGGTAGCCTCTCATCCATGTCACCCTAGATCAGGGATGTCCAAGCTTGGCAACTTTTAAGACCTTTGGACTTCAACTCTACAGTTGAAGGTTTTAAAATTGCCAATTGTCAGATCTTTTGAACTGACCACATCCTGGACAATGTATTCTTCCTGGACAAATACATACTTCTCCCAAATGGGTCACTTTGCTCTTGGGCCAATCACCCCTCCCAAAGAAAGCCAAAATTTAATCTGAAATGGCACTCCTTCCACCTCCACATTAAAAACAACAACAACCCTCCACCTGTACTGTATTTCCAGTACATCAAGAGAGACACTCCCATTCCAAAGTTAAATTATTTGATGGGGAAATTATCTTCCTTATGGGTCAATATACTTTTCCATAAGTAAAATAAGACCTTTGAACCTCTTTTCTTTTTTCTTTTCCTTTGGGGCACACCCAATAGAGCTACCAAGGAGTAGGTGCATGTGTTTGCATTAGGGGGTGTTGAATTGAGCCTAGAATTCCTACATCAGCCTAGAATTCCTACAAGGAGTAGGTGCGTGTGTTTGCATTAGGGGGTGTTGAATTGAGCCTAGAATTCCTACATCAGCCTAGAATTCCTACAAGGAGTAGGTGCATGTGTTTGCATTAGGGGGTGTTGAATTGAATTGAATTTATTGCATTTATATGGGTGTTGCCTGTTTTACCAGAGGAACTCAATGCTTTAAACGTCAGTTTCTTTGGCTCTCTTGCCATGGATTAAAAAAGATTTGCGGAAGAGCAGGGAGAAGGTTGCCCCAGAAACTCTGCAAGTCCCCCCACCATGCTTACCCGCCATGCCCATGTCGATGAAAGGGTAGTTGACCAACACCAATTTGTTAAAGTTGAACTTGTAGGTGAAACGTTTGCCTTTGGTCTTGTGTAGGATCCGCTTGTTGTAGTAATACCTGCAGGATTGGGAGGAGGAGTAAATGAAGGGAAGGAAGAGAGAAGGGTGGAGAAGAAGGAAGGAAGAGGAGGGAAAGGAGAAGGGGAAAGAGGAGGAGGAGGAGGAGAAGGAGGAAGGGGAGGAAGGAAAGGAAAAAGAGAAGGAAGGGAAAAAGGAGAGGGGAGGAAAAAAAGAGGAGGGGAAAGAGGAGGGGAAAGTAAAAGAAGAGGAAGAGAAAGAGGAGGAAGGAAGGAAGGAAGGAAGGAAGGAAGGAAGGAAGGAAGGAAGGAAGGAAGGAAAGAGAAGGATGGGATAAAAAGAGGAAGAAGGAACAAAGGAAAAGAAGAGGGCAAGAAAAGAAGAAGGAGGAGGGAAAAGGAGGATGGGGAGGAAAATAGGAAGAAGGAACAAAGTAAAAGAAGAGGGGAGGAAAAGAAGAAGAAAAGGAGGAGGGAAAAGAGGAGGAGGGGGAGGAAAATAGGAAGAGGAGGAAGGAACGAAGGAAAAGGAGTGGGGGGAGAGAGAGAAAAAGGGGGGAGGAGGAAGAAAGGAAAAGAGGAGGGAAAGGAAGAGGAGGGGGAAGGGAAAACAGAAGGAAAGAGGGAGGAGGAAAAGCAGAGAGGAGGAGGAGGAAGAGAGGGTCAGTGACTCACAAGTCCCACTTCTCCCCCACCATAAAAACCCAACTCGGGAGTCTGTGGGAGTCTGCATGGCCCCGATAGGAAAAGTGTTACAGCCACAGCAAGTGTGAAGCAGCATCTGTTCAAAGGGGGAGAAGCGACACGCTCGGAGTCCCTGTGACTGCAAAGGGATTTGATCACAGCCTTGTAAATAGCCACTAGCCCACCAACGTTGCCTAGGATCAACCGCTCCTTACGTAAGGATGGGAAACCAGCCGAGCCAAATTACGGTATTAGCCTGGGGCCAAGTGTGCATTTTCTAGCCCTCCAGTTATGGGGATTTAACGGCGTCCTCGTAAGCAGACGTGTTGTTTGCGTCATGTAGCTTCCAATCCCCAGTCAATCCGCAGTGGTTAAATGCAGCACTGCAGGCTACTTCAGCTGACTGCAGTTCTGCAGGTCGGCTGTTCAAATCTCACCGGCTCAAGGTTGACTCAGCCTTCCATCCTTCCAAGGTGGGTAAAATGAGGACCCGGATTGTTGTTGGGGGCAATATGCTGACTCTGTAAACCGCTTAGAGAGGGCTGAAAGCCCTACGAAGCGGTATATAAGTCTAACTGCTATTGCTATTGCTATTAATGGAAGGGCCCAAACATCTCAGTAAATAGCTGTGAATTGGACTAGGACCCCCCCCTACAGGCAGTCCTCAACGTACAATTTGTTTAGCGCCCAAAGTTGCAAAGATAAAGGGAATCACTGCAGTTGATTAGTTATCAACCTGATTATTATATAAATCTGGTTCCCCCCCCACCCTACATTGACTTCTGACCTTGTCGGGAAGTCACCAAAAATGATCAGATGACCTTGGGACATAAATACGAATTTATGTATCTGAATTCTGATACATGACTATGAGAATGCTGCAAAGGTCCTAACTGTGAAAAACTGTCACGAGTCCCATTTTTTTTTAGCGCCGTCGTAACTCAGAATGGTCACTAAATGAACTGCTGTAAGTGGAGGACTGCCTGTATTCCACCCTTTCAGATGGGGATCTTTTCCAAGCTATACGAGGGACGTTTCTGAATGCAAGAGAGAGGCAGTTCTCCCTGGCTTCCGAACTTTCAAATAGGAAATGGGATGGAAAATTTATAAAGTAAGCCAACTAATTAAACCGGTTCACCGACAAAACCGCTAAGCCCTTATCCGCGCTGACATAACCGCGGAGGGCAAATCCGCGCCTTCCGAAGCACTCAGCACCCTAACCCTAACCCTAACCTAAACCTAACCCTAAACCTAATCCTAAACCAAACCCCTAAACCTAATCATAACCCTTACCTTAATTTAAATCGGCTTTCTGCCGCCGCGCTGTTTTAAAGAGCCCTTAAACCAAACCCCTAAACCTAATCCTAACCCTTACCTTAATTTAAATCGGCTTTCTGCCGCCGCACTGTTTTAAAGAGCCCTTCTGTCGCCGCGCTGTTGTCGCCGCGCTGTTGTCGCCGCGGTGATGACATCACGGCTTTAGCGACACGGTTTTATCGCCGCTATTTTGATGAGCGCAGTTTTGTCGGGCCACGAATTAAACCAGCAACCCAACAAACTAAAAAGTGGGTCTCGATTGAATTAGCCCTTGAACGGAAAACAAACTCCTGCCAAATCTTGCATTGAACACCGATTTAGCTCGATTTCTCATCTATCTTGTTTGAAAAGCCCCGTTTTAAAAAAAAAGGGGGGGGGGAGAAGAGATGAATCATAATCACCTTATTTCAGATAGCGATAATGCTCTCACAGCTGCTTGGGAACGAATGGGATAATAAAACAGCTCTTAAAAATTCTAGATTCTCTGCTGCTAAACGTTTCGCGCTTGCGAAACAAAAACAAAACAAAACAACCACCACGTCCCCAATTTGTTTTTCATCGGAGCAGCGCAAAACGAGCAGTTGCAAAGTTTTCCATATTTTGCGAGAGAAGGGCTGGGCAGATTGACATGTGTGCATCTGTGAATTCCTGAGTGCGCCGCACGCATGTACCTGCATGTTTCTAAACCTCTGTTAAAAAGCTGGAGAAAAGTCCCACTGGCTGAATTTTCCAGCTTTCCTTTCCCACCGTTCCCGCGGGGGGCTACCCATCCCCAGGTGCGATAACCCACCCACCCCGTGGCATTCCCAAGTTCCTGGAATTTCTCCACCACCTTTCTCGGCCCCGGGCTCACCTCAAGGCCCGGCTCAGCTTGTCGTAGTTCATCTGAGGCTTGCATTTCCTCACCCCCCACAACCGGGCCACTTCGTCGGGGTCCTTGATGACAAACTCGCCGTAATCCCCTTGCCAGGCGATGACGTCATGGTATTCCTCCTTACGCAGCAGCTCCAGAATGAAATGCCAGAGTTGGATCTGACGGGAGCCGGGACTCGATTCGGGCTTGTAGGCCCAATCCGGGAAGGCGAACCCTGGCAAGGAGAAAGGTAGAAGTTAAGCCAGCTCAGTCTGGTAAGGCAGAGGCGCATTTCCAGGATAGGATAGCCAAGAAATACACACACACACACACACCGCCCCCATTCGCCCCCTCCCAGCATAAGAGAGTTTGGAAGCAAAGTGCTGGAAATTCCCATACTCCGGTCCTCTGGCTGCATCTCATCAGGGCATGTTGGCAGAAGCCCTGGGTGGCTCAAAGCCACCCCACACCCCCACAAGGATGCAATGGCTGCTGTGGCGGCATGTGGATTTTAGCCACCCCCCCCCCCCGTCCCCAGTGTGCCAGGGGAGGGAAAACAGGAAACCGGCTGCTGCTGCCGCCGCCACTGTCGCCGCCTTCTGCCGCCAGGAGGCTGGGAGGGCAGCCAAGCCGCCTCACGGACTTCCAGGCTGAGCCCTCCGAGCGTGGGAGGGCGAAGAGCAGCCAGCTTTAAGGGTAGCCTCCCTCCCTGGAGGACGGGGGGGCAGCAGCATCCCAGCCTGCCCCCAGCCGCCCCGATGCCCAGAACTTGGTGCCCAACTTTGCACGTCCAACTTCTCCAGGGCAGCCAAAGAGTGCTGGAGGGCGCTGGGGTGGTGGTGGAATTGGCAGCGGAAAGGGGTGAAGGAGAAGGTCCTGAAAACACCCGGCCCCAGGCAAGAGTCGGGCCCCCATTACAGGCTGGATAAGCATCGGGCGTGTTTAGAAGTGGGGGACGGACGGACAGGCGGACAGACGGACGGAGGGAGCAGCGCCTTTGTGCCATGTTCTCCCTGGGTAGCCCACTTGGGGAGGGCAGAAGGGGGAATGGTTCGCAGCTGAGGTCAGCAACTTCAAGACAAGGCTTCCTTTTTTCCCAGCCAAGAGAGGAGCCCGGCTCGGCAAGCATTCCTGGGCGAGGGGAGGGGCAGAGAAGCTTGCCGTCGCCGTCGCCATCAAGATCAAGCTTCCCTATAAAGGCCTGGATAATACTCAGGGCTGTGGAAGACCCCCAAATGGACATTGGAGCCCCCCCAGCCCCCCAAATCGGGGAAGAAACAAAACAGGATGACTGTGCGTCTGTGCGTGCGTACACTACATCTTGCAAGAATGCCCCGGCGATGCAACTCAGCCCCCTCCTCTGAAAGTTTTCACAAGGCCCCTCCGTCCCGTCCCATCCCTCCAAACAGGAAGTCACAAATAAAGGCCGCCGTGGGACTTCTCAAGATGGGGGCCTCTCCCATTGTTTCATAAACAACCGTTCCAGTACCGGCAGTCCTCGCTGTGGGAGGAGAGGAGGAAGCTGGCCTTTCTCAGCCATTTGGGGAGGGGGTCTCCCCTTCCCAGCTGGCTGTGTCTCTACCGCTCTGGTCGGAGCAATCTAACTCAACACAGTGCAGCCCCCCCCCCCCAAAAAAGGGCAGTCTCTGAGCTCATGATTGCAGCCATTATATCTTGAGATTTTGTACACCCACCGACCCATTTGCTGTAAAACGTTTCTCAACCCTTTTAAAGATGTGGGGAGGTCGACTCCCAGCATTCCCCAGCCAGCATATACAGGGGGTCCTCGACTTATGACCGCAGCCGAGCCCAAAAATTTATGTCGCTAAGCAGAACATTTATTCAGTGAGCTTTGTCCCATTTTACCACCTTGATTGCCGCTATTGCTAAGTGAATCACTGCAGTTGATAAGGGAGTAACGCCATTGTTAAGTGAATCTGTCTTCCCCATTGACTTTTCTTGTCGGCGGGGAATCACGTGACCTGGAGGATCATGCAACCAACATAAATACGCGTCAAATTGCCAAGCGTCTTGAATTATGACCCCGTGAATAAGGGGATGTTGGAACCGGCGTCGGTTTGAAAAACGACTGCATCGCTTTTTTTCCCCAGTAAGTAGTAACTCTGAGCGGTCGCTAAACGAACTGTTGTTGATAAGTCGAGGACCATCTGTACTTCTCTTCGAAAGGATTGTCACGCAATCTAGACTTTCGACAACACTCCCGGGAAGTTACGTTGTGATAGTAACTGATCAAACGCAGAACTTCCTCGTGGCACCGCTAAATGCGACGGAGGTTGCGTTTGTTACACTGAAGTGTAAAATCACAAGTGTGTCTTTGCTACAAACCTGGGTAAAGGTTTGGAAATATTGTGTCGTGTAGGCAGTCTTCGGCATACGACAGTTTTTGTAGCGGCTGTAAAGTCAACACTGCGGTTGTTACACGAGCCAATGGTTTGTACCAGTGTTTCTCAATCTTGGGGACTTTAAGTCCTGTGGACTTCAACTCCCAGAATCCCCCAGCCAGCTGGCTGGGGGATTCTGGGAGTTGAAGTCCACAGGACTTAAAGTCCCCAAGGTTGAGAAACACTGGTTTGTACAATGCAGCCACAAGTCACTGGAAACAGCTATAAATTTAGCCAAGTCGCCAAGGGTACAAAATTTGGTCACTGAACTGCGAAGGGGGCCCAACTGTTGGAACTTAAAATCTTGGGTCTTAAATCCCCCTTTTCTAGGTTGGTATAAACCTTATACCAACGGGACGCGGTGGCTCAGTGGGTAGTTCAGCGGTTCGAATCCCTGGCGTCGCCCAGCTTCTGCCAACCTAGCAGTTCGAAAGCACGTAAAAAATGCAAGTAGAAAAATAGGAACCACCTTTGGTGGGATGGTAACAGCGTTCCGTGCGCCTTCGGTATTGAGTCATGCCGGCCACATGACCACGGAGATGTCGTTGGACAGCGCTGGCTCTCTGGCTTTGAAACAGGGATGATCACTGCCCCCTAGAGTCAGGAATGAGTAGCACATACGTGCGAGGGGATAAACTTTATACTGTACACAAGTAGTCCTTGAATTTCAACCATTCGTTTGGTCACCAGGTTGTGTCAGCACTGGAGAAAAAATGATTTAGGATCATTTTTCACACTTAATAACATTACAGCCTCTCCAGGGTCATGCAATCAAAAACTCAGATGCTTGGCCCCTGGCTCATATTTATGACTGTCGCAGTGTGCTGGAAACATATGATCCCCTTTTACGACGGACAAGCGAAGTGTAAAGGGGAAGCCAGATTCGCTTAGCAACGTTGCTACTAACTTAACCACCGCTTAACACCTGTGGCGAGAACGGTCGTAAAATGGGGCAAGGCTCATTTAACCAATGCCTTGCTTAGCAAGATAAATTCCCTTCACTGTAGCAAGAAAGGTCGTATGACGGGGCAAAAACCCACTTGTGAGCGGTCTTCTTGCTTAAGCCATGTAAATTTTGGCTTCAACTGTGGTCGTAAGTCCAAACTAAAGGTAAAGGTTCCCCTCGCACATATGTGCTAGTCGTTCCCGACTCTAGGGGCGGTGCTCATCTCCGTTTCAAAGCCGAAGAGCCAGCGCTGTCCGAAGACGTCTCCGCGGTCATGTGGCCGGCATGATTAAACGCAGAAGGCGCATGGGACGTTGTTCCCTTCCCACCAAAGGTGGCTTCTATTTTTCTACTTGCATTTTTTCCGTGCTTTCGAACTGCTAGGTTGGCAGAAGCTGGGACAAGTAACAGGAGCTCACTCTGTTACGTGGTTCTAGGGATTCGAACCGCCGACCAAGCTCAGTGTCTCAGCCTCTGAGCTAACTACCTGTACATGTTTTTCTTGCGTTCTCCATGAATCGTTTAAGCATCGCCCGTTACAAGTCACCCAAACCTGGGTGGGTTCTGCTCGCCCAGACCGTATGGAGGGCTTCCCATCTGGCGCATGCATCTCCACCCCGGGGAGGGAAACTCTGGCGGAGTGTGTGTTTTTTGAACTCGGCCTGCCTGTGGCCCAGGAGAGAGAGAGGGAGGGAGGGAGAGAGAGAGCCAAGCCCCAATGCTTTTATTTCTCCTTGACTGAAACTGCTGAGCCTCTGCCCAATGCCTTCAGGGAGGGTGTTGGAGCTTGGTGGGGAGGGAGGGAGGGAGGAGTGGGGAGGGGAAGGGGGGGCTGTGGTTTCCCATTTCCCAAACCCCAGGCGCTCTGAGCCCATCAATAATTCAGGCCCCTGTAATGGAGGCCAGGGACTCGGGCGCCAGTTCAAGGGCATCAGCGTAAGACCGAGCCATTAGGATGGTGATGTCATCTGGAGCGAAGGGTGGGAGGGCGAGAGCCAATCCCACACACTGCAACCTGGGGGGGCTGGCATGCCTCAACTGCATTTCACCCCCCCCCCCCACACACACACACCACCCATGCCCACCAAGGGAAGAGTTGCACTTGGGCCAAATGGAGTGGTGCCCCCCTCCCCCAAGCCCACCCTTACAAATGCAATTCGGCATCCTTCCCTCTTCCTTGCTTCTTGGCACCACAGGACCTAAAAAGACCCCCTACCCACCCCACGCAGTACTCTCTCTCTCACACACACACACCACACACATCCCCCCCCCATGCACACACACACACAGAGGCACAGCACCAGTCTCCAAGCAACAGGCAACGGCAAGGGAGGCAACAGCTAAAAATAAAACGGAGGAAGAGAGAGAGAGAGAGAGAGAGGGAGAGAGAGAGAGAGAGAGAGAGAGACAGCACGAACTGGGCAGCACCCCAGGAGCGACAGCCACGAGCACCCCACAAACTGCGCTGTCTTCCAATCCCCCCAACAAAGAGGAGGAGGAGGAGGAGGAGCATGTGCTGGACGTGGGGACATCTGCCTCCTCAGACCCCCGCAGGGGCTGGCTGGCGTGGGACGTTCACGCCGGCTCTCGGAGCCAGGGGGAGATGTGAGGACACCGAGTTGCAAGCACAAAGCAACACGTGAGAGAGAGGGGGGGGGAGAGAGGGAGATGGAGAGAGGGAGGGAGGGAGAGAGGGGGAGAGAGGGAGATGGAGAGAGGGAGGGAGAGAGAGAGGGAAGGAGGAGGGAGAGGGAGGAGAGAGGGAGAGAGGGAGAGGGAGAGGGAGGGAGAGAGAGAAAGGAGGGAGGGAGAGGGGGGAGAGAGAGGGAAGGAGGGAGGGAGAGGGAGGGAGAGAAGAAGAGGGAAGGAGGGAGGGAGGGAGATAGGGGGGAGAGAGGGAGATGGAGAGAGGAGGGGGAGAGAGGGGGAAGGTGGGAGGAGAGAAGAAGAGGGAAGGAGGGAGGGGGGGCGAGGAAAAGGAGACGAAGAGAGGGAGGGAGAGAGAGAGGGAAGGAGGGAGGGAGGGGGAGAGAGAGGGAGACGGAGAGAGGGAGGGAGAGAGAGGGAAGGAGGGAGGGAGAGAGGGAGACGGAGAGAGGGAGGGAAAGAGGGAGAGAGAGGGAGGGAGAAGAACGAAGGAGGGAGGGAGGGAGAGAGGGGTAGACTGAGAGAGGGAGGGAGAGAGAGAGGGAAGGAGGGAGGGGAGGGGGAGAGGGAGACGGAGAGAGGGAGGGAGAGAGAGGGAAGGAGGGAGGGAGAGAGAGGGGGGAGAGAGAAGGAGACGGAGAGAGAGGGGAAGACGGAGAGTGGGAGGGAGGAGAGGGGGGGAGAGGGGAAAGGGAGAGAGTGAGTGTCAGGGCCCACTGGAGGCTCCCGGAAGAGGCAATGTTGAGAATTAGGAAGCTACCCGCCCAACCCATGGTTCTATGCTTACTTCAAACCCTCATCTGCCAGTTGTGGTGAGCTTGGAGAACAAGAGGATGGAGAGAGAGAGAGAGCTATTAGAGGAAAACAGTGACCCATGAACTCTGCTCTTCTCCATCATGTTCCCCCCCCCTCTCTCTCTCTCATATTCTCTTTCTCTCTCTCTCACACACACACACACACACACACAGCCTGTTCTCACTAATTAGCAAGGCAGGGGAAGAAGGGGTGGTGGTGGTAGTGGAGAGAGCGTGACATCAGCTGCCCAGCCCCATTGAATGGATTACTGTTCTCAGGCTGGTGCTACCAGATACGCCGCGGTGCGGTCTTCCACCACACCATCCAAATGACGACAACGTCTTCATCCCGGGGTGCGTGTGTGTGTGTGTGAAACAGGCTACCCCCCACCACCACTCCCTCATCTCATGTGACTGTGACAATCATGGCATTCCTCTGCATGGACACCCCAAGGCAAACCCCCATCCCCCTCAATTGAATGGAAAGCGTGAGGCTTCGTTATCACCTCCACCAGGGGATCCCTGCCAAGACATCATCCATCAGGTTTAGGCCTACCATGTTTTCCCGAAAATAAGACAGGGTCTTATTTTCTTTTGACACCCCCCTCCCAAAATAAGCACTTGGCTTATTTTCGAGGGGAGGTGCAGAAGGTAGCGTCACCTCATGGCTGCGCATGCGTTTAAATATTTTCAGGGAGGGCTGATTTTAGCGCCATGTGGTCAAAAAGCCCGACTGGGCTTATTATCCAGGGAGGTCTTACTTTTGGGGAAAACAGGGTAGAACAACTTTTTGCAGGGCAAAAGAGATTGGGGTGGTGGTGGTTGAAATCATCTTTTCGGCCCTGGTCCAGTGGGACTCCAGTGCCTTCAACAGGCCGGGCTTCCACCCTGCATCTCTCCAAAACCTGGTTTCCTAGGGATGCTGATTGAAGACCTCGTGGGCAAGCAAACCAGGATGTATCGCAGCATAAGCCACACTGGCTCTGTTTTTATATCCTTTAGCAAAAAGGAAAACAAAGGAAGGGGTACCCCTGCGCTCTTCCTGGCCTTTCCCCAGAAATGAGACGGCCGCAGTTTCTTTTTAAGGATATATGATGGGTCCCGTGTGTGGCCAGAATGCATACAAAAATAGGAAAGCATTCTATACATAGATGTATATATTTGGCTTCAGGACGTCTGGAGTTATCCACAACAGTGCTCAACGCTCAACGGAGTATTAGACCCAGGGGAGATCTCGGAAACCCTTTAAAAACTTAACTTTTTAATCTCTGCGGATCAGATCCGAAGGTTTGGGTTGCACAGGCCGCAACGATGGAGAACCGTGAAAGACAATGGAAGTCGTTTCCATGGGCGAAACTTTAAAAAGACCGAACTGACCCCCCAAAGAGGGATTAACGTTCGGCCTGAATAACCCCCAATGCATGAGAAGCAAAATGAGGTGTTCGAGACAAAATAAAGCTATTTTGGGACTGGGAAACTTCATCCCGCTTCTGAAGACCACACTTGTAAACACGCCTCCGCTCTCCCCGGAGACACATGGTCCAGGAAGGGCCTTGGTGTGGGTCCAGTGGGAAGTCGATGATTCTGTTTCCATGTCTCCGTCTTTTATTGATTGGCTCGCCAAAAAAATTCTCGCTCAGCCAGGACGGGGGTGGGGGGAGGACACGTTGCTCCGCACCGATGAGAAAACAGTGATGGGTTGGGCGAATCATGTGAAGGTTGGTCCAATGTGTACTTTACGAATGGGGAGAGGCGGGGAGGAAGGCAGCAAATGTGGCCTATTTCCTCCATCACTTCGGAACGGGATGGACCCATCTGAATGGCTGTCTGAATAAACAGTTCAGGGAAACCTCTATCTCATCAAGAAGACGGCAAAGATAGCAGAAACCTGCCATCTTGCACACTCAAGAGTTATTTGAAATGAAACATCTGGACGTTTAGCCAGTGGAGTTGGTGAGTTACGACCGGTACGACCCGGTACGGGTATACCGGTGGCTGCCGGGAGCATCAGGTTCCGGTACGGTGCTCTGGAGGGCCTGGCACACGCTCCTTACCTGTATTTGAGCTATTCCGCGCATGGACCATACGGCACCTATGCGACGCTCCGCTGAGCAGCTGGAGCATTGCAGAGGTGTTATGGAGCTTCG